>NC_033802.1:26690351-26721803 GCF_001876935.1 Asparagus officinalis
CCTGTTGGCGAGGGCATCTGAGCCTGGAGTGGGGCCCAGGATATCGTGAGACGAAGGTGAAGAATAAAACAAAGTGACAGCACCCTTGAGAGGGACATTATCCAGTAGGAGTGGGCTTCCTGCGTCGGTGGGTGTAATTTTGGGTGTCAGCATTCCAGTGTAATTTACATTTTGACGAGGATGACGAGCCCGCAGTGAGTTGGAGGCCTTTGATTCCCCGATTAGCAGGCAACCCATGAAGTGAAAGCCTTGGGCTTTAAAATTTCATATATAATTCTCCAAATTCTTTACTGTGCTTCATTCCTCTTCGTCTCCTCTACTTTTCAAAACTAAGAAAGAACTGTTTTCTAGGGCACATGGGTAATTTTACATGTTGGGTTAATGCTAAATATCATAAAACTGCTCTTAACAGAAGGGCAAATTGGCAATAAAAAAAATATGAGGGACATTTTAACGAATATTAAGATTTGAGGGATATTTCAAAATTAATTTAAGAGACTAAAATGTATTTATCCTTTTTTATATTTATAATGGGACCACCTCACTCCCATAGGGAGGTATAGGTAGGATCATTGTTCTTATTTTCCAAGGTAATACCACTTCCAATCACTTGTAGATAAGTTTAACGCATGATTTTTTTTTTTTTTTTTGTTGATGGTTTAATAGAAATTGCTGCCCTAAAATTCAAATATTATATTTTTCATTATGATGTTTAACTTAAACTTTTTAATTTTGTTTATTTATTAATAGTGTTTCTATTAATTTCATTATAATAGCAGAATAAGTCATTTCGTATTGGACTTCCGCGAAATGTCATTCACTTTACCGAAAAAACAGTAATATAAGGTGAGTAGAACAGGTTCATGATATTTATCTCCTTTTGAGAAAAAATTTATAGGCTAAATATCATACAACTCCTCTTCAGATAACCCTACATAACTTTCAAAATATCAAAGAACACCTTAAAAGTTTAGGGGTCATAATGAACTCATCTTTAGATTTGATATTTTCTTATAAAATCTTAAAATTAAGGAGTTTTCTGATGATAACCCCTAAAAACTATAGGGGAGTTATTTGATATTCCTTCAAAGTTAAGAGGGGTGTAAATTGTAACAACATATTTCTAAAAACTATAAGGGAGTTATTTGATATTCCTTCAAAGTTAAGAGGGGTGTAAATTGTAACAAAACATGTACCTGAAACTTCAGGGTAGATATTTGTTATTCATCCAAAGCTAGGAGGGGGGTATAAACTGTAATAACACCTTTATTTGAGAACCAGTGCACTCTATTAGACAGAGAGCCGTAGTAGATTATTAGCCTATAAATAAAATTTTATTAATAGAGACAGAGAGGCGTAGTAGATTATTACTAGCTTAAAATATTTGATGATTGGATTTGGTAGGGGTGCGCCAGGCCCATGCAGCAGTGCAACGCATGGGCGACGCCCGAGAGCCTCAGCAGCAAGCTACTGTGTTAGGCCCTCCCCCAACAAAAATTAATTTAATATCATAGTGGGCCAATGGCCCACGTATCAGATATTAAACTGATAAGAACAGATACTACACTTGATCTTAGCCAAAAGGCCGAGAAAGGTATGAATTCGAAGGGAGGCCTGTAGCCTATATTTATAGGTGCTTGGGAGCCCTGAATCTTTAGCCTAGACGATGTGGGACTAAAAGTTTCGCTTCCTCCGTAGTACCCGCCTGATGAGCGGGCTGCGTGAACAAGATCAGTAGATTACAAACTTCCTTTATGTGCTCCGGTGCCTGATCTTGTTAAGATTCAGGTTAAATACTTAAATTCATTCTGATATAAAGTAATACTGATAATTATGATGAAAAATGTAACAGCAATAAAGTGAAAACGAAGATTATAAACTTCGAAGATGAATGCGAGAGTTTTGGACCCTCTTTAGCACCAAGCACAAATCAAACGCACCTACTTAGCTACGAGGTCAATCTTCTGTAGCCTATAGGGTTGAGTCCATTTCAATTAGTTCTCTGCAGCATTTGTTAGCATAATGATTCTCAGCTAGATTGGAGCTTGATAATCACAAACTGAACTAAGCTTGGTATTTTTGAGAATTTTTAATTCATCAACCTTATATATATCTATATCTATATCTATATCTATTATAAAAAAAAAGGACTGGGGTGTTAAATATTTTGGTTTCCTTTTTTGACCTCACAAATTTTGATAAATTCTAACTATGTCATTATCTCCAATTAATTATTCATTAGATAAATATAACCACTTATTAATTATGCACCTCCTCACCTTCCCAAACAATTATAATTATTAATTATATTATAACTATTAATTATTTAATAATAATATAATTTATAAAATAAGTATACACAACTATTAATAGTAACCAATTAAATTATTATTACTATTTTTTAAAAATTATAATAAAATAATTAAAATAATAGTATACATAAAATAATATATTTCTGAATACTATTGAGAATTATGCAATAATTCAATGAACAATAAAATAAATAGAGTAAATATTTTATGTCATAAATAGTGTAATTATTTTAACAATGTCATATAAATTATGAATTACACTACTTATTTAGTATTATATTATTGAATAAATTCAATAAATAATTTAATATCATTTTAAAAATATTTTCTCAAATATTATTACATGATACTGAATAACATATACTTAGTGATGACTAAAAACTAACCTTTTTATTAAAAAAATTATTTAATATTATTAATAATACTACTAATTGTTAATGACAGTATAATAAAAATTTATAGTGCTTATAGTACTAAAGTATAAAGAGCATAATTAAAAAATTAAATTAGATAATTATTTTATAGTATAGAGATAATATGATTATTTTAATAGTATCTATTGAACTAAGAATTATAATATTAAATAAGATAAATTATAATAAATCCCCATGAATTTCATCATTTTGCACTAAATAGACTCTATGAACTTTTGAAATCACACTAAACCCTAATAACTTTTGTAGAAACCCCCAATATCTTTTAGATATATTACACCAAACCCCCAATAACTTTCAAAATGCATTTTATGTCATTTTCTAGTTCTAATTTATAGGGATTATCTACAAATTTTAGAAAGTTATTGGGGGTTTTCTTTGAAACAGAAAAATTATGAGGGCTTTAGTGTAATTTTAAAAGATCGTAGGCCAAAAATTCATAAGAGTTTAGTGTAATTTACTCTATTAAATAATTATAATGAGAAGTAACAATAGTAATATGTTACTAGTATTAAGTATAGCTATCTACGGAATATCAGGAAAAAGCTAGAAAGATCAATGCATCTTAGTTAATTTAGAGTTAAGTTAATAACTTTCAAGTTGGAGGGACACATTTAAGAGAACTTAAAATTTTGCCAGACTTATTTAAGAACAATTATAAATTTAGGGGACTTATTTTAAAAAGGTTAGTACTAGGCAATTATTATAAGAAAAACATTCCATTATAATAACTACATAATAATTAATTTGTACATTTCTTTTTAAGCAATCTTATTATACAATTTTATTTATTAACACATAATTTTACTATTCAACAAAAAGTTCAAAGTTAAAACATGTACGTTCACGTGCAAAGCACGTGCATTATACTAGTCTATATGAAACCTAATTAGACGTGATATGAAATTATCATTAACAAGCTGAAAGATTTTAAGTGCTGATTTTGCAAAAACATCTCATAAATCTCAATGACATAGAAGTTGTTTTTTTACACCTTCTTTTCTGGAAACCAACTAAAAATAAGGGTAACTATACGAAAACTACTTTTGAATTTTAATTTATACATAAATCACCTTTAAAGTAGATTTATGTTGCAATCAATCAACTCCGGGTCGAATTTTCATAGAACATCAAAATTAGGCTTAAAAAATGCATGTCTAATTTACGTGACATGTATTCTAATAAGACCAAAACATTAACAAAATGAGTTATACACCTTGAATGAGAGATTTTTTATAGGTCTTTCTAGGGTTTAGCAAAAGTCTTATTAGAGAGGCACTGGATCACATCATAAACCTACTTTAAAGATGGTTTATTTATAAATTGAAATTCAAAAGTAATTTTTGTATAATTACCATGTTTTCAAGGCGGTGTTTAGGGGGAAAACCTAGAAGTTATAACAAGTTAGAAAAAATGTTAAACAATTTCTGCATATACAAGTATGTTTATCAACTTCTTTCACATGATACATCAAGGAAAGCCAATTACAAGAAAGATCTTTTAGATACATAGACCAACATTATCCATAATGCTTTGCTCTACTCAACTGCAGTGGGAGATGATAGTTACCCCTATCCAATCCAAGGTAACATTAGAAGCTATCACAGTATTTGAGTAATAAAACTCTTCCAATTTTTTAAATTAGCAGCAGTTTCTTTGAGTAGTATGATCATGAAATCAACCAAAGTGAATGCCTCTGTTAGTGTATTTTCTATCTTATAGTGCTGGCACTGCTATCAGAACACCTAGATTTAGGGACGGAATCTAACCATTTCAAGGCATGTCCATTTGATGGAGGTGTACTGAGTTTCTGCTTCAAACACATTCTTGTGGTGCATTGATCGATGATTTCACATGATGAAAAAGCTATATCCAGAATCATTGTGTAAAGATGTAACGCTAAAAGATTAAACATAGCTTGAAGATCCCAGCAGCAAGTCAAACATATCATTAGGAGTTAAAAGTGTCGTGCCCCCGAGAATCAACTCTATATCCGGTCTACCGCTTTCTGAAACTGCCTCCATGGCTTCTCTAACCTTGAAATACCAAAAAAAAACATGTTTAAATTTTGTGTTATGGACAAATAGTATTTGAGATGTCAAAACGAAAAGAAAAGTAAATCGACTGCCTAATATTTGTGCTACTATTGGATGCCGTTTGAAGTTAAAAAGAATGCCAAAAGATGGGACGTCGCTTGTGAATTGCAAAGAAACAGAACAAAATCCAAACCTCACGTGTGTTAATGCCTCCCACCACAAAAACCAAGAGAACACTCTGGTCACCAAAATTTGGTTTTGCCTGCGAAAAACATTACATTCTGTAAAATATATAACCAAAGTAGATAACACAACATCGAGACAAGAAAAAAGGGCTAATTGCACATAGATCCCCTCTAGTGTCGCTATTTTGAACTTACTGCCTCTCTACTTTCATTGTTGCATATAGACCCCACCCCCTGGGTTAATTTGTTTTTGACATAGTGAAATATTGGCAGATATTGCATAAGGGGTAATTTAAACGGTAGTACTACACCAGGGGGTCTACGTGCAATTAACCCAATGCAAAAACTAGAAAAGATACCTGTCCTAGGCCAAATCTACCAAACCCACTTTTCAAGAAACGGCCAACTGCAGAAGAATGGTACTCTAACCCAGGAACATCATATTTTGCCAATATAGTGGTTAGAAGTTTATAAATCAGCCCTTTCCTAGCATAAGGATCGCCTCCAAAATTACTTGCAGATGCTACCCAACCCTCTTTAAGAGAAGGATTTCTCCACTTTAAACCAGATAATCTGTGAAAAATCTTAAAAAGATTGTCTACTCTATCTCGCAACTCCAATTTAAGTTGCATATCACCATATGCTTGGTCATTTGTTTGATCGGCATCTTCATCATCCCAACTACCCCACTGACCATCAAAGTCGTCAACATTAGGCTCGGGCTTTGGCGATTCATAATTTTTAGATTTCTTTTCAAGCTCTTTTTCTAGACCATGAAGAAACCGTAAATTTTCTGCAGTAGCCCTCTCAAGAACAGCATCAACTACAGCTTCCTTTAGGTGATGTTCTTCTTCCCAAGAAAAAGGTCCTGTTGACCCAGATGTTGGAAAATTTTCTCCAGCCAAGATGTATCCAATAACTGCTAGAAGCAATGCATCTTGAAATGAGAGAAGGCTGTTCGATGATCCTGTAGCTTTATATTGTTCATTTGGTTTTGATAAAATACTTGTATGGATGAAGTCACGGATTTGGCTTGAAAGGCTCTGGCTAGTGTCTACAGAACTTACATTCAGAATTCTCTCGGCACTCACAAATGCATCCCAACGAGAAGTATGAGGCTCGCTCAGAACAATTTCAGAAGCTAATGCCAACTGTATAATCCCCCTGTTTCTAATTAAAGACACTTGATCAGGGGCTAACTTCTTAACCAAAGTATTGAGCTCAGAAGCACTTGTTAAACCCAGACGACCTTTTGCATTTATGGGTATTTTATCATTCTGTAAAGCTTCTATAAGCCATTTCTTGATCATTAGTGCACCATCTTTTGCGCCCCTATCAAGCAATGCTTCTAAGTAATTTGCACCCGTATAGCTTGATAGAAAAGAGCCACTTAACAAGCTACTAAATTCAGGATCCAGTTTCTCATTATGGACCTTGTCAGCAAGATCAACTAAATCATCGGTGTCATAGCTAACTTCAGTGGAGTTCCATCCTGATACAAAATCAACAATGCTCTCAGAAAGATGAGTGCTGTTCATTGCAGGTTCCTCTTTACCTAAAACTGTTTCGAAAGGTATTCTTATATCAAGTGGAGGGCGTTGTGGACTAACAGGGGAACGTTTGATCACTGCTTGAGAACTTCTAGCAAGAAAAGAGGATTTGGTTCTTTCCCTTCGAGGCACAGAGGACAATATGCGGTCAAGAAATGAATCACCATGGCAACAAGGTGTAAGAAGATCAAGTGTACGGTCAATAAGCAGTAACCCAGCTGATTTTTTGTTTCGCCGACCCACTTCATAAAGACTGGACATGTCCGTCAGCATCTTCCCAATAATTTTCGATGTATCACCAAGTGAGAATATTTCAAGCTTCAGATCCATCTTCCCAGTTGATGATCAAAAGAAGACAAGGAACAAAATAAGTCTATAGATAGAAGGAAAAAAAAATGTTGAAGAAATAATTTAGCTTTGAGTAAATTTAGCAAAATCGTCCCAAACTTTAAAAATTGCACAAAACTCACTTAAATATTGAAAAATCTCATAAGAACAGTCTAAAAATGTCACCTGATTGTTATTTCTTGTTGACCCACATGAATGCTCTTCATTCTAAGTTGTAGTCACAAATTTTGATGTGTTATAGTTCAAACTTATGTGTGCTACCAATTTAACATCGTTTATGAGATTTTTCGCTAGTCCGCGAGGGTTTAGTATAGCTTTGAAAGTTTAAGGGGTTTCTCTGACTTATAAAGTTCATGGGGGGTTTTGTGCAAAACCACCCCCACAAAGTCGAGGTGTTTTGTGAAATTTACCCTTTAGCTTTGATAATTAAAATAACATGGCAGTAGTCCACAAGAAGATATCTTGTAGAAATACCTTGGCAGCAAGTTCGTAAAGAAAATTAGCAGTCAGTGTTGCCCCTGAAGGAACATCCTCACCATCAGTAGGCTGACCAGTAGAGATGGAGGGTAATCCAGGGCTAAAAGAGTCTTCAAGATCATTCGCCAAGCATGCTTCTGAGACCGTTCCTCCAGAAGGGAAAACAAAGACTCTTGGTGAAACAGGGCACATCATCATAGGGAAGTGGTGCACAGAGATCTGCAACTGTGTAGAACCATCTCCTGCTTCATTGCAGCTGATAGAATCATCAGACAAATCTTTTCGAGAAGAACCAGATTCCATATTAATGTCATAATCTTCGATAGAATCATCAGATAAATCTTTTCGAGAAGAACCATCATCATTAAAAGTCAATTTTTCATTATGAATATCAGTTGACTTCCTTTTCTCACGTGGATGCAAAACAGATCCCTTCTTCTCAGACTTCTTGATGAGTTCTTCGTAGTCTAAGAGAACCAATGTCTCATATTCATGAAAAGCATCAGGTCCCAAAGGTGAATCAACACATGCTGAGTGAGCTATCTGTGTAGTAATACGATAAGGAAAAAGAAACCAAGCTAAAAATCAAGAAATGTGAACTACAAGGTGCTGTCCGGCAAACTGAGTTAAGCAGATTGAGTGGAACAATAATCGGACAACGAGTAATCCAGTTTTGCAAAACCTAATGACTGGACTAAACCAGTTTTGTTAGGTCACATTTTGCCCAAATTGGGCCAGGAATAATCCAAGTCCCCACATCCAGAACTAATCTGGGTTAGGCTGGTCCACAACAGCACTCAAGTTGCCAAACTGACCCCAAGTTACAAAATCTAGATGAAAAATGGTACAGGATGTTGGGATTAAGTGGTGTGCAGCATGTTCTGTGCAAATCCAGGAAAAATATAACTATGACGCATCATGATGCATGGAACACGTACATGAAATGATGACGCCTGTCTAAAAATGATGAAGGCCACTCTATTATGCTGTGTTTGGATGGAGGGTAGAGAAGGGAAGGGAAAGTGAAATTTGAGTTTAACTTTGTTTGGGAATTTTATTTGGAGGGTAGAGGAAGGAAATGAGGGGAAATTTTAGACTAAAGCCTTACACCCCAAATTGGGGGGTAAAGGAGGGGAAGGGAAAATTGACAAGTTCTCACATACTAATTACTTACAAGGAACACTTCTCACATACTGATTACTTACAGACTTTGTGATAGTTTTGATACTATTCCCCCAAAAAAGATGAATCTATGATCAAATTGGGGTGCTCAAACTCTTTTGCTTTAATTCTGCATGCAGACAACGTAAAAAATGAGAATATAAAAAGTTCAGGGTTTTCCAACCACCACCAAATTGGTCGTAGAGAAATTTGAGTTTAACCTTGTTTGGGAATTTTATTTGGAGGGTAGAGGAAGGAAATGAGGGGAAATTTTAGACTAAAGCCTTACACCCCAAATTGGGGGGTAAAGGAGGGGAAGGGAAAATTGACAAGTTCTCACATACTAATTACTTACAAGGAACACTTCTCACATACTGATTACTTACAGACTTTGTGATAGTTTTGATACTATTCCCCCAAAAAAGATGAATCTATGATCAAATTGGGGTGCTCAAACTCTTTTGCTTTAATTCTGCATGCAGACAACGTAAAAAATGAGAATATAAAAAGTTCAGGGTTTTCCAACCACCACCAAATTGGTCGTATAGATCCATATTCTCTTCATTATTTTCAGAGGAAGTAGAATTTGGGTGATAAATTTCCAGTCTGATAAACATCAATTTGCCAGTAGACCATAGTGAATAGAAGTTTCAGGGACATCAAGCAGTTAATTTGTGGGTAGAATATTTGATGCAAGGACATGCAACAATCAAAAGTCAAAGTTTGTTAAGCTATTTGATAAAATGTATAACAAACTGTGTTACCTATATGCTACATAGGCTTGTACCTAGTGAGAGGTAATTATAACTAGCACATAGAAACTGTGTTCGGTGAACAATTTTGCAAATGCATAGTTGACCTCAACAGAAGTAAAGGATTGAAAACTTTGCAAATAATAGAAATCAATTGGGTATTTAAGAAGCACCTCTGAGATAGATGTAAATATAATACAACGAAGAATTGTTTGATGAGTGCCCAGACAATGCAGGATATACCGATGTGCATCACTGAGAAGACAAGACGTGATAACTACCATCTTTCGTGCAGGACCTGAGCATGTTGACTTCCAACCCACAGTCTGCAATAAAAGGGAACCAAAGATAATTGTCATCAAATGATCTTTTCAACATAGTACAGTTCTTCAAATATCCATTAAGCTTTGATACATCATTCAGCTAATGTGCCTAAGAACATACTCAACTAGGAGCAACCACTCAATCAAAGCCTGCAGTCTGATAAATAAATGTCATATTGAGATTGCCTACAAAACATGAGCATTTGACATCTGAGCAAAATCGATAAGAAATGAGGATGTACTGGCATCAAGCAGCAAGAGTGAAAGGAGAACTGGATAAAAGCAAATCTGTCCCCCGCCCCACCCTACACGGTGTGGTGCCTGGTGAGCATGCTGTTTCCAGATGTATACAAAACAGTTAGGTTGTGGCATCAAGAGAATGAGTGAAGCTCCAAGATAATACACAATATGGGTTGCGAGGATAAAGTAAAACATGAGGTGTCCCACCACTAGTCTTTCTAGGCTTCACAGTTTGTGATATCTGAGAATGTAGAAAAAACATGAATTTTTTTGCTACTTTCTTTTTTCCAGGCTTCATGGTGTTGCTTCACTATGGTGATAAAGTTTGGTCAGGATTACTTATTACCATCTTTAGTTTATTTATGACAATTTTACTTGATCATCTCTTATGTTGGAGTCAATAAAATGAACAGTAAAAGGATCATTCTGAGAACAAAATTTTGTTCAAATGTAAACATCTTGTCCACACTGTATTGAAACCTGGTAATGCAAAGGTCATTGACACAAGAAAAAAACAATCATGCTTTAACTGTGAGAGAAGTATAATCATCTAGATCAGGAAAATCACAATAAAATTGGATAGGTCTTCACAAAGCGAAGAATAATTAACTGAACGATGAATCTGCACGCTGAAAACCAATTTCAGGAATGAGCCCAGGTGGATACCACATCTAGGATTTACAGAAATCTGAATCCAGTTTCATTAGGTCATTAGGCATACGGTTTGCACACAAGTGGGATTTGGAAAGAGGCACATGTTGTGCAAGTATAAAGAAAACTTCTTCGCAATTCACATTAGGTAATGGAAGGTCCATCTGATTCTCACAGACTCTTGCTGCTAAGCATTCCTTTGCAATATGCATACCTTTGTTTTGTTGGGTTGTCTTGGAGACAGATCTCAGGCGTCATACAGCAGAGGTGATAACTGGATATGTAGATTCCATTCAACTTCAGAACTCCAATAAGGATAAGCGACTACCCAATCACACATACTCAGGACCAAAAACCACTGGAAGGGAACACACTAGACACAGTGTATGGAAGGTGCTCCAAGAAGAGAACCTAAATGGTGAAATCCATGTACATCTTCATTGAGGTTCACTAAGTCTGGAAAAGAGAGTGCTGACAACCAAGGTCATTAAAAGATCAAAGACTCTCTCAGTCAAAGCCTCGGTGTCTTTTCTATAAGGATAATATTCCAATATTGAAGGTCTTTCTGGAAAAAAATGGATCAGCACAAATGATCTCAAACAGGAAGTCAATAGAAAACATTCTATGTCAACGCTGCCCCCTTCAATGAGAGGGTACTCGAAGGTCAATTTAATATTAGAGGCCATCCAGAATCTATTCTCTTTGAGTGTAGTGGAGGCAAAAGAGGAGCTAGAATTTACAGGCATTTGGGAAAAATTCTAAGGGTGTTGTTTTATTAAGCAGTCTAGGTACTAATCTAGGCGGTCGCTTAAACCTACCTACGTTGTACATAGGCAGCCCCCCCGAGCCTTAGGCACGCCTAGGGTAACAGAGATTACTTATGTGGACTGTACCACATTAGGAGGAGGTAAATTGCTCGTTTAAGGCATGTTTGGATTTCATTAGGGATAGGGGAAGTTAAGGGAAAATAGGGGAGAGGAGAAGGAAAGGTAAGGGAATTTTCTTTCCCTCAAATCCACCCCAATTTGGGGAGGAAACAAATCTCTATTGGTTCTAGGGGAATCTAGAAGAATAAGGGGGAACACTTTCACTCTTAAGAACTTTCCAAACATGGTGAATGGGCTCCCTTACCTTCCCTTCTCCTCTATTCCTCTCTATCTAAACATGCCCTAAGCATAGTAGAGGTAGAAGAGAACGGGCCAGGTTAAAAATGGTCAGAACGTCAAAGTTCATCGCAGGTAAAACAGTGGAGGATATCAATCTGAATCTTCGAAAACATTCCTTCCTCTCTCGGTGTTAAAAACAACCATGTCCCACTTAGGCATCAGCCTAGTCATCAGGGTGCTACACACGAGGTCTGGCTCCTAGAAGTGCCTAGTGCCTAGTGTCTAAGGGCAACCTCTTAACTAATTTGAGGAGAACATCAAGTTAGGGCCTTTTGGAACTCTTCTAAGGGTCTTATGCATCACCTCTATGCAGAGGGTCCAACTAACATCTTGACAACCATGTTGTGGAGGAAGTGCACAGGCCAACATGGATGCATCTGGTGATCATGTGCAGGAAATGCGAGATAATGCACAACAGACACAGAGATATATTAAAGATTAGCAAAATCCTAGATAGGCATCATACACAGTTCTAGCGCCACTATGTTTTTTGAGTTTTACCATTGCAGGAAAGTGTTGTACATTTTTCTACTTACAGGCATTGTTTAGTGTATCAGCTTTATTTAGGTAGGAAGGGGAACTGATTTTAAAATAGGAAATAAGAATTCTTCAGCTTGGTTATCTTGATGCCCTTTACCACGATCATAAAAATTTGAAGAAAACATGTGCAGGAGAGAGATTTAATAACCTTCTATGTTAAAGCATGTGGTGTGTATTTAGTTAAATGAACCAACATTAGTTGAATATATTTGAACAATGGTGTTGTACATACTGTCCATTCAATATTGTTAGCATATAAACTTATAACACTTGACCATTCACCACAACTACGGAGACCTTTAACATGGTACCAGAACAACCCAATTTCAAATGCCAACGGCCACGAACTTCAAGCAGATTTTAACAAAAAAATACTATGGGGCGACTCTAGGTCTCGGACCATGAAAAAGGTGCTCAACCTGATATAAAATTATAACCCTCACCCCTCAATACAACTTCGGAATTTTGATTGGTTCAGAGATATTTTTTAGCATCATTATAAAGCAAAGGAAGTGACATCTCAAACTAAATGAATAATTCAACGCAAGCATCGACCAAGTGCTTGTGGACACTTACAGTGTCAAGAGCAGACATGTTCTCCAAGCTGCAAACAGAGTGCACCCCAAGTTCCAACAGCAGTGGAAATGCTCCAATGAACTGAAACGCCTCCAAGCAACCAGCATCCAGATAAACAACAGCATCTTTAATCTCCTCTGAAATCTACAAAATCCAAAATCAAATAGGATAACTACTAAAAAATCTAGATAATTCTTCTAATCTCGATTTAAAATACAAAAAAAAGTGATATTCGGTAAATTTATTTCAAGTTCGACCGTGCCCTAACTTTAAAATTGCAAACTTACAACATTTAGTTCAGTTGAATGGAGGAATCGAGAGAGAGAGAGAGAGAGAGAGAGAGAGAGAGAGAGAGGAAAAGGGTTTTTAACCTGGCGAATGGAGTCGAGGCAAGATCTGATGAGATCGATGGAGGCCATGACCAAAATTGAAATTGTCGAGATTGATAGAAAAATCTAAAGCGGGATTTTTTTTTTCTTTCTCTCCTTATTTCGCCCTTTTAATTTTTCGATTTCATTGCAGTGCTCATATTCGATGAGGAAGAAGCAGAACCCCCGCGAGAATTTTTATTCCCTTTTCTTCTAGCTATTTTCTTCCTCCTCTATTACTATTATTATTATTATTTATTATTATTATTATTTTGGGTTATTAGCAAATACATCATGTGCATTTGCAAAAATACCCTCTCGATCTCAGTATTTGCAAAACAACCCCTCAAATCATCAATTTTGAAAAAAAAGTTACCCTCGAAGCTAGGGGTGTGCAACGGTGGGTTCGGTTCGGTTTTTATCAAAATTTGAACAACCGAACCGAATCGCCTATAATTCAAAACCGAACCGAACTGTTGTGGTTCGGTTCGGTGCGGTTCGGTTCAGTTTGTTCGGTTCTAACTTTATCAAACTTCTTATCAAACAACAAACTATGTTAAAGAAAAAAAATATCAACAAAGTAGGAGATTATGAAACATTAAATACTGATATAATGATATTGTTTTCAACCCATAATGATTCAGAAAATGAGTTTAGGATTTGAGTCTTTGACTCTTTGGGGATGGATCAGGTAGGATTTGAGATCAGAATGAGTAGTATTGCATTATATTCGGTCGATTCGGGTTGAAAAGTTTTCAAACCGACTCGAACCGCCCTACTCATAAAACCGATTTTTCCGGATCGGTTCGGTCGGTTTTTTCGGTTTGGACCGAACCATGCTCAGCCCTACTCGAAGCAATTAATCATCAAATTTGATTAGATGATTTGTAATCACAATGCAAAAAATACTAATGAAATAGCTAAAAATTTAGCATCAAAGTTGATGATTTGTTAACTTTAGGCGGATCTTTTGACAAAGTTGATGATTTGAGGGATAGTTTTGAAAATACTAAGATTTTGGGGGTTATGTTTATAATACCCATGATTTAATGGATACTTATGAAATCACCGGCAAGATCAACAAAAGGTAAGGATGCAGTGAACCTTTTTGTTGTGCCAAGCCAAATACTGTAAATAGCCTACTCGGTGAAAATATCCGCCTAAGACACCTTGCATATCAACCCCGCACCTTTAGTCGATAAGTTCTGATCATCCAATCCTGCGAGTTTGAAGCCAAGAAAGGATCCCAGCAATCAAGTTAAACAAGTTGGATCCTAATACCTTTTTTTTTTTTTTTTTTTTGCTCAGTGCAATCCCTAGGCACATGAATATCATACTCAAGAGCATGAGAGCAATCGGGCAGCAACTCCCCTAAAGACATCTCCAACAGCTTCTCTAAAAATTTCTCCAAAATAGGGAGGTAAAAGTCATATTCTCCAAATTATTTTTACACTAACTCCAACAGCTTCTCCATTTTGAAGAATCCATTTTTTTCCTCCAAAAATTTGGAGAATGTTACAGATTTGGGGAAGCTTCCCAATTTTTTCTCCTCCATCCCTATTTTGGGGAATGAGATGGGGAATCTGTTGGACCAAAAACCTAACTTTATTCTCCAAAAGTGGAAAATGGGGAAGCTGTTGGAGATGCTCTAACTCCCACCCTCACCCCACCTCGAGAGAACCAAAGTTAAAATTTGAACTATTTTAGCCTCATTCGTTAGAAGACGGTTTTGACGAGCAAGCTATAAGAAAATTTCAGCTCGAGACGAATACTTCAACTTCAAAATGGCATATCATTCTCCAAATTCCGAGAGAGTGAACTTGTAAGCCAATGATGATGAGAACTTTTAATTTATTATTATGAGATGAGGGAGGCCTTTGGCCTCCCCCTCATTATCCCTCCATTCACACCCCATTATGATGGTGTAACACCCCATTAAGTGGGGGTGACTCTTGGGTACTCAACCTATTCACATTGACTATCTATAAATATACATCATAGGCCTTTGGCCTATGTAAGAGTTTCAAACACGTTATCAGCACGAAGTGTTCTTGAATCACTGAGCCATAAAAAAAATACTTCCTTCCTCTTTTGCGCATTGAGATCTGGTTTGTTGCAGCGGGAGCGTTCGACGGATCATCGCAAGGAGGCAGTGTTCTACGGATCTTTAGTATCGATCGTCCCTAGATCTTTGATCTAGAGGTAATTACTATAATCCGTAGAATAATATATGGCAGCTGAAAATAAAAAAAAAATTCCAATCATTATGCTCAAATTTCTGATATTAGAGCCAATCTTTGCACGGGTTACATGTTTATGTTTTTTCAGTCATTCCCAGTAACTTGAACAAGATATGGCAATGTTGAATTAAAGAGCATATGATAGTTTTTTCAGACAGAGAGATAATATACGGATCAATCTTATGATTCTAATAATTACATGGCCTAATTAAAATTGATCTTACTTTTATATAAGAGCATATGAAAGTTTGCCACTTTAAGGTTATGATCTAAAACATGGTTTCCCTGTAGTCTAACTAAAACTAATCAATTTTGAAATTGTTGGAGAGGCTAGTACATACATAGGTACCTAGTTACGTTTGGAATTTACTTCTCCACTAAAAGTATCACATGACCAAAGCAAAAGTTTTTCTAGTGGGAGACCAACATATCCATTTAAAACCAGATATTTTGGCAGAGATAGCTCTCTTCAAGTTATAGCACAGTAGATCAATGAGAGATGCATTAAGCTATAGGTGCTGATATATTTGTTGTTAAAAACCCAATATACAGAGCATGTAGGCTTTGCACTGTCGCCATCATAGTCCCATGCACACGTCTCAGAGCCTATCTACCTATCCACTTGCACACATAATTATTAAATATTTAGGTTATATCTAATTATATGCCTGAGATGTTGTGCAATTGTTATGCCTGTTGCATATATTATTATTAAATTGCGTGGATGTTTAAATAAATAATGTTGTGGTTTTTGGATCAGCCTGTTTGTCACCAAATTTAAATTCCTTGCATTTTCTTTTCCTTCTGAGAGAGAAATTGTAGTGAGGATATAATTGTAAAAAGTCAAAGACCGGTGTATTCCATTGAAGACGAAGGCATTTTTGCAAAATACAGGGACCCCCAAGGGTTTTCCAAATTGTATTTTAATTTTATAATTTTTGTTATCTTTGGTCTGTATAATCGGACTTTGGACACTTTTTATTTTTTGGTGACGGGCTGATCCACGCAACATGTTTATTGCATGAATTTTTAATTCCTTATTATTAATTCATGTCTTTCAAATGCATAGATAAAATGGCTAAAATAGCGAGCGTTGATTTAGGACCGATACAAACATCAGAAAGATGTAATCCTCCCACATGCATGTTATGAGTGGGAAAACCTCCGACTTCAGGACTTTAAGTCCGTAGCTGAGTATAACTCAGCACTTCATAATATCACCTCACGCCTGAAGTTGTGTGGTGAAGAAGTTTCGGAGGAACGCATGTTGGAGAAGACTTACACATCCTTCCACGAGAAGGATGCAATCCTCATGCAACAGTACCGCGAACGAAAGTTCAAAAAGTATTCTGAATTGCACTCCACCCTTCTGATGGCGGAGCAAAACAGAGAATTGCTTTTGGCCACTCATAACCTACGCCCTGCAGGCTCAGCTCCTCTACCCGAAGCTCACATGTTTTCTTCCCAGAAGCAGAAGAAAAAGCATAAGGGTAAATTCAACAAGGGGAAAGCCCCTAAGTGGCAGGCCAGATGTCCACCCCAGAAAAACAACCCGCCCCAGAGCAGCAATAGTGAGGGAAAGAAGAAGTGGAAGAAGAAGACCACTGAGCTGTCGTCCATTCCCAAGAACACTTGGGAGGACAAATGCCACAGATGTGGCATGACTGGACATTGGTCCAGAAACTGTCGCACTCCGCGACACCTCCAAGATCTGTATCTAGCGAGCCAGAAGTCTCCTGTTGAAACAAATCTGGTGGAAAAGCAGCCGTCTACTCAGTTCACTGCTGATGACTTCGAAATGGATGATCTTCTCGACTAGATCCATGTTATCTTTATATGCATTTAAATTCTCATAGTACTTTCATCTTTAGTTCTTTACTTTCCATGTAATGCAATTTACTTTTCAATAAAGATAGTTATTTTCTTTAGATTAAAATATTGCATTCATGTTATAGATGAAGTGTGAGTGCCTTGTGGACAGTGCCTCGACGCACACAATCCTTCGCGAAAGAAGCTATTTCAATAGCTTATATGATTATGACGATCCTGTAATTACGATTTCAGGACTATCTAATATAATAGAAGGATTTGGTGAAGCAATGATATTGCTCCCAAATAAAACGAGACTAATAATAAAAGATGCATTATTCTCTCCGAAATCTAATAGAAACCTCATAAGTTTCAAGGATATTCGTTTAAACGGATATCACTTAGAAACCAATGAAATAAATGAGGATGAGTATTTGTATGTAACTCGTCAAAAAGATGGTTCAAAAACTATCTTAGAACGATTCAAGGGACTCCCGTCGGGTCTCTATCATACATATATTCAACCAGTAGAAGCTAACATGATTGTGCACCAGAAGTGCCATTCTTCGACGAAATTTAAACTTTGGCATAACAGACTGGGTCACCCAGGATCAGCAATGATGCACCGCATCATGAGCCAATCAAGTGGACACAACCTGAAGAACCTGAAGATTCTTCAGAAGAGTGATTACTCATGTCTATCTTGTTTTCAAGGTAAACTGATCACGAGACCTTCCCTTCTGAAAGTGGGATTAGAGTCTCCTAGCTTCTTGGAGAGAATACATGGCGATATTTGTGGGCCTATTCACCCCGCAAGTGGACCATTTAGGTACTTTATGGTACTTATAGATGCATCAACCAAGTGGTCTTACGTGTGCCTTTTGTCCACCCGCAACTTAGCTTTTTCAAAGCTATTGGCACAAATTATTAAGTTGCGGGCTCATTTCCCCGATAATCAAATCAAGAAATTACGTCTTGATAATCTTACGTGTGCCTTTTGTCCACCCGCAACTTAGCTTTTTCAAAGCTATTGGCACAAATTATTAAGTTGCTGGCTCATTTCCCCGATAATCAAATCAATAAATTACATCTTGATAATGCGGGAGAATTCACTTCACAAGTCTTTCAAGACTATTGCTTAGCAACTGGCATCGAAGTAGAACATCCTGTAGCACATGTTCACACCCAGAACAGGTTAGCAGAATCTCTAATTAAGAGATTGCAATGGATTGCTCGTCCATTGTTGATGCAATCACAGTTGCCTGTTGAGGCTTGGGGTCATGCCATATTGCATGCCGCATCGCTTATCAGAATACGGCCCTCTGGTGGCCATATTTTGTCACCAATGCAGCTTGCTTATGGTGCACCTCCGAATATCTCACATTTGAGAGTGTTTGGTTGTGCAGTTTACGTCCCAATTGCTCCTCCACAAAGGACCAAAATGGGTCCACAGCGTCGTTTGGGTATCTATATAGGGTTTGATTCGCCATCTATAATAAGATACCTTGAACCCCAGACGGGTGACGTATTTAAGGCACGTCTTGATGATTGTGAATTTGTTGAGGATTCATTTCCTAAACTTGGCACACAGTCCAGGAAGCCTGATGCTTCTAAGACCATTTCTTGGAACACCAAGACTTTGTCTCATTATGATCCGCGTACTAGTCAATGTGAAGATGAGATCCTGAAGATTCTTCATCTTCAGAATACAGTACATTTACTTCCGGATAAATTCACTGATAACCAGAAGATTGTCAGATCACACGTCCCTGCTGTCAACACGCCAGCTAGGATTGACATCCCCAAAGATGGATGCAATCCGCCGGCAGCAGAAACGGCTGTACCTCAATTGAAAAGAGGACGCCCACCAGGTTCGAAGGACAAAGTCCCTCGTAAAAGAAAAAATCCTGGAGAAATAAAAATGAACCCAACACAGGATACTGAGCTCAGACCAGCTTCCTCTCCCCTCCTAGATTCCCCTGAAGAGGAACAAATAGGAGAAACATCATTAAATTTTGTACGTACTGAGGAGGTACTGGACAGAAAAAACACAGTCGTCGACGACGACTTTGCGTTCGATATTGCCGTTCACGTCACTGAATACGACGATGACATCGAACCACGGTCTCTAGCGGAATGTAAACGCAGAGACGATTGGCCAAAGTGGAACGAGGCAATAGGAGTAGAGCTGGACTCACTCTTGAAACGCGAAGTCTTTGGACCAGTAGTCCAAACACCTAAAGGTGTAAAACCTGTGGGATATAAGTGGGTCTTCATCAGAAAAAGAAATGAACACAACGAGGTTGTGCGCTACAAAGCACGGCTTGTAGCACAAGGTTTTTCCCAAAGACCGGGAATAGACTATGAAAAAACATATTCTCCGGTTATGGATGGGAATACCTTCCGATTCCTAATAAGCCTCTCATCTCTGGAAGGCCTAGAAATGCAGCTCATGGACGTTGTGACTGCATATCTATATGGCAATATAGATAAAGATATCTATATGAAACTCCCTGAAGGATATAAAATTCCACCAGAGATAGCAGATAGACCTCGGGACGTCTATTCTGTTAGGCTTCAAAGATCATTATATGGTCTTAAGCAATCGGGGAAAATGTGGTATAACAGACTAAGTGAGTTCCTTGCTACGCAAGGATTCACAAATGATAAAGTCTGCCCGTGTATCTTTATAAAAAGATCGGGAACAGGATTCATTATAGTCGCCGTCTATGTCGACGACTTAAATCTCATTGGATCTCCTGCAGAGATCGCTGGGATATCTGAAAGCCTTAAGAATACTTTTGAAATGAAAGACCTAGGCAAAACAAAGTATTGTCTTGGCTTACAGATCGAACACCTTAAGGGTGGTATCCTGTTACACCAATCCACATATACACGGAAATTACTTAAAAATTTCCGAATGGATAAATGTCATCCTCTTAGTACACCAATGGTTGTTCGATCATTGGATGTAAAGAACGACCCCTTCCGTCCGCTGGAAGAGGGGGAGGAAATGCTAGGTCCTGAAGTACCTTACCTCAGTGCCATTGGAGCACTATTATATCTGGCTAACTGTACGCGTCCCGATATAGCGTTTTCAGTTAACCTACTAGCCAGATACAGTGCAGCGCCCACAAAGCGCCACTGGAATGGAGTTAAGCATCTTCTGCGCTACCTCCAAGGGTCTATAGACCTGGGATTATATTTCCCGAAGGGTGGGTCTCCCACCTTAATTGGTTATTCAGATGCAGGTTACAGGTCTGATCCCCACACCGAGAAATCACAAACCGGATTTGTGTTTACATTCGGTGGTACGGCCATCTCCTGGAGGTCTGTCAAGCAAACCACTGTAGCAATCTCATCCAACCATTCCGAACTCCTCGCGATCCATGAAACCAGCAAAGAATGTGTTTTGGGGTTATATTTCCCGAAGGGTGGGTTTCCCACCTTAATTGGTTATTCAGATGCAGGTTACAGGTCTGATCCCCACACCGAGAAATCACAAACCGGATTTGTGTTTACATTCGGTGGTACGGCCATCTCCTGGAGGTCTGTCAAGCAAACCACTGTAGCAATCTCATCCAACCATTCCGAACTCCTCGCGATCCATGAAACCAGCAAAGAATGTGTTTGGCTTCGTTCTGTCATTCAGCACATCTTAGTGTCTACCGGCCTGAAGACTGGTGTCCTTGAGCCAACTACTATATTTGAAGACAATGCAGCCGGCGTTGCTCAACTTCAGTCTGGCTTCATCAAGGGTGACAAGACGAAGCACATATCTCCCAAGTTTTTCTGGACACACGATCTTCAAGAGGAGGAGCAAGTTAAAGTACAGCAGATCCAATCATGTAATAATTTAGCTGACTTGTTCACTAAGGCTCTACCTAGATGTACTTTTGTAAAACTTGTAAAAGGAATAGGGATGAGACATCTGAAAGGCCTACAAGCCTGAAGCTTGTATGGTTCATGGGGAGTAACCTATGGGTTGTACTCTTTTTCCTTAGGCTGATGGTTTTTTTCCCACTGGGTTTTCCACAGCTAAGGTTTTAACGAGGCAAACAAGTTTACTCTGGATCCAGAAGTATCCACCCCATTAGCTTTACGAACTCTGAAGTGTTCATAAGCTAAACCCAAGGTAATGGATGGATAAGGGGGAGTATTATGAGATGAGGGAGGCCTTTGGCCTCTCCCTCATTATCCCTCCATTCACACCCCATTATGATGGTGTAACACCCCATTAAGTGGGGGTGACTCTTGGGTACTCAACATATACATCATAGGCCTTTGGCCTATGTAAGAGTTTCAAACATTTATTACTTAAACAACCGCAATGAATTTTAACGGACCCTTCATTTAAATTTAGGAGAATAATGTTTTCAAGTTTATCTAGCCAATCGGGGGCCAACCGAGACCCAAGCAATGACCAATCCCCCTCATTTCCCCTCCATTAATCCCTCATGAATCTGTTCTCTTCATGAAGGGGGCATGGAAACCAACGAGGGCCAAAATTTAAAATTGATGTGGTTTTGAATTTTTTGTCAAATACGGTTTCAGATATGGTTATCGGTTCAAATTTTGAATACGGTCCACGTATCTAAATTCGGATATGGATTTGGGTATATACTCGGATATGGATTTAGATATGGATTGGGATACGGATAAGGTTTCAATTATGAATATTACTAAATTTTTTTATTATCTTGATACCATGTGCTTTGGGATGTGGTCATATGTTTTTGGTTTATTGGATCATGTTTTCATTTAGATAATTAATTACATATTTTAGACTTATTCACAGTCATGTTATCCTATAATTTGATTTACTTTATCAATGGATGCAATAAAATGCAAGGTTTAAAACAAAAATTTGTAGCACTTTGTGTTTTTAATCTTGTATTCCACAAATTTGTAATTAGCTGCATACAGTTATTGGTTTTGTGAAGTTTGGCTTAAGTTTGTGTAGTTCAAATATTGCGATGTTTTACTGCCTGAAATAACTTTTTTCAACTGATAATTTTTACTATCAAATTTATATGATATTTTTGGTCATATCTGATTCATATTTTAGTCATATATGTTTTCCAAATATCTTATCTATATCCTGAAAATACCTGTGTCCGCAAAAATACCTGTGTTTGCTTCTCGAATATGCAAACCATATTTGTCTCTATTTAATGTAGATATGATTATGACTTTTTCTTACTGAAAAATATCCATTCGTATCTGTATTTGTTTTTAGAAAGCATATATCATACTCCCTTTAAAAGCATGAGTTCAGGAAAATCTTTCAATAGTTGATATCACCCTTCACTATTTTAAATATTTTATTTATATCTTAATCTATCCTAATTATAATTACATCCTATCCTAATCCTACGTGAATTATCTATAACTTAACAATTTTAAAATAATATTAATAAAACATCTTTATGGTATAAAACATCTTTATGGTATTAGTTTGTTAAGATAAAGAAATTATATGTAGCTCACATACTATAATACATGAAGTATTACCATGAGTTTAGGAAAATCTTTCGGTAGACAAAATTACCCTTGAAATTTAAAGACCAATTCATTAAGTAAGAGTAACTTGATAAATTTATAAATTCTATTTGGATATATATAGTATGTAGATAAGGATATAGTTTAAATTAAAATGTAAACCTGAATGAAATTATTAAATGCTAAATTTACAAATGTATACAAAGATGAAGAGCGTATATGCATAAACCAAACAAATTAATGAGACAAAATAGTGTCTACCCCAAAGGTCGAACCCAAGAGCAGTACAGAGCTACAAATGTACATAATATGGACAGAGTATCTGCAAAATCCACCAAACAAACTAAAAGGACAAAATCGTTCTCAAATTTATAAAAAAGAAAAATTAAAACAAATGGCTGCAATTTGAGGACACAACATGGTGATCTCTCACCGACTAAAATTCATGCAATTCACGGTAGTGCATAATTAGATTCAAAGTTTAATTATACTATTATTATCTAAATAAAACACTATTTACAATTGTTAACCTCTCACATGCAATATCACATACTAATATATATAAGCTAAAAAATTATAATAGTTTTCATAGCACTATCATCTCCTTCTATATACATGTGCCTTTATTTTTTTTTCTTATTAAATTTGATTAGATTATTTTAAAGCAATTATTTATATTGTATATTCAATCTTTTTTTTCATATAAGAGATAACAACAATTTTCACAGCACTTTTGTCTATTTTCTTCTTATTAGATTAGATTATTTTAAATAATTAATTATATTGTATGTTTGATCTTTTTTTAGATCAAAAAATTACAATAATTTTCACAGCATTTTTATCTCCTTCAAAAGATACGTGCCTTTGTTATTTTCTTCTTATTAGATTAGATTATATTGTTTAAAATTATGAATTATGAAATTGTAATAATTTTACTTTCATCTATTTTCTTCTTATTAGATTATATTAAAGCAATTAACTATATTGTATGTTTGAACTTTTTTTTAGATCATAAAAATTTAATTATACTATTATGATTTAAATAGATATTGTTTGTGTAAAATTTTAAGAGAATCTCATACATATCTTTGATTTGGTAAACAAATATGTTACATGAAGTTTGATATATATACAAAATTTAAAAAAAATAATGGTGTATATGCAAGTATATAAAAGTATATTGATCCTAGTTTAACACACAAATCTATTTCATAAAATTTTATAAAAATATTTAAATAAAATTTATGGCAAATGTAATAATCCATGTTTATAGATTTTAATTTAAAATGAATATGACTTATTTTATAGTAAGAAAATAAATTAAAAAATAAATAATTTTGATATTTTAACCACGTGCATTGCACATGCACAAAAACTTTAGGTGAAATTAATAAGTGTCATGTCCTGAACTGAATGTTCCCCTAAATTCATCGGTTATATATATATATATATATATATTATATATATATATATATAATATATATATATATATATAATATATATATATAATATATATATATATATAATATATATATATATATATAATAATATAAGTATATAATATATGGAAAATTGCTTGGGGGAACAACTTTAATTGGGCCGATGCATCACCACCCCAAGCCCAAAAACCATAACAAAAAGCCCGTATACAGAAAAAAAATACACAAGCCCCAATATGAGTATAGATACCCTACCCAAAAAAGTATCCCCAAATTACCCTTCCTAATTCACTATACCACCATCCCTTTCTGAGAGATGTTATCGAAACTACCTGCAACCAATTTCGAGACCATCTTCCTCTCAAGACCACCGCTAACGACAGCGCTTGTGAACCGTCTTCGTCGTCTTCGTCTTCGTCGTCTTCGTCGAAGACCACTGTCGCTCGTCATCTTCTTTGAAACCCTCTTCCTCTCAAGACTCGTTGTCATCTTCGTCTTTGGCGACTCATCTTTGAACCATCATCATCGACCTCGTTCTGTCTTCGTCGAAGTCCGCCACCGCTCTTCGTCTTCTTCGAAACCCCCTTTTACTAAGACTGCCGCCGCTCATCATCGTCTCTTCGTCTTCGACGACTCACCTTTGAACCGTCTTCATCGACTCTCGTCCGCGCGACAAGACCCCCCCCCCCCCGCATGCTTTGTAGGGTCGAAAAATTGATGATTGAATTCTTTGTTTTAAGAAATGAGTTTGATCACTTAGTACGAATCCCTTACAATCACTCTCTCTCTCGATTACAGAGGAAGATAAGGTTAATTCAACTTCTCTTTTAAAAGTGGGTTCTTAGTGGCGAAAGGATGCTTCTCTCGATGCTCAAGCCGAGATTGCTTCTCGTTGACAATCAGAACAAGATCACAAAAGATTCAACTTGAGAGGAGAATCAGACTTTGTTGATGGCTTAGATTGTTAGAACCGAGGTTCGGATCTCAATCTTAAATGCCAAAGCTTTGCTTTCCGTGCACCTCGTATGCCCCTCTAAAAAATCACCTCTTTATAGCTGATTGTGACTATTTATAGAGTTTTAGCATGTAACCGATGTGCTAAAATTATGGGTAGAGAGCGTAACTGATGTGCTAAAATCATGGAGTCGTGGCGTAACTGACTCCTTGAATTTAGCCCACATTGCTGACTGGGTCTTCGGAGCTATTACAGCTGGATCTCCTACGGACAATGAGCCTTGCTGCATGACGAGGTTTATCTGATTTTACGAGCCTTAATATTCAGCGAGCTTCGTCTTCTAAGGCTAACTTTGTAGTATAGCAAACTCTATTTTCACTAACATCATCTGTCGAGCTTCATATTCACCAACGAACTTCGTCTTCGATAGCTGAGTCCAACTACGTAGCAAGTCTTGTGAATTTCCTTTTGATGAGCCTCATCTTTACTAATGAGTTTTATGTCTGGTGATGAGTTCCGAACCTCGTATCCAATGACGAGCTCTGAACCTCGTTTCCAATGACGAGCTTCGAATCTCGTTTCCAATGACGGGCTTCAAACCTCGTTTCCAATGACGAGCTTCATCTTCCAGATTAGCTTTGTCCATAGTGATGAACTTTGATGTCGAACTTCGCTGCATGATGAACCTCGTCTTTTAATGTTGAGCCTCGCTGCATAGCGAACCTCGTAGGCGAACCTCGTAGGCGAACCTGTCAGGTGAGCTTCAATCAGTTCAGGCGAGCTAAGTTATCAGGCGAACTTAGCATTACAGGCAAACTTTAATATTCAGGCGAAGTCCAGTTTTGTAGGCGGACTTCAGAACATGCTGCGAAGAACGAGTCATAACTTTCAAACCGTAAGTCAGAATTGGATGAATTATATATAAAAATCGACTATCTCGACGAGACGGAGCCGACCAAATCAAGCCCAAAGGGTTCGGTTTGCTCCTATCTGTTTCGCCAAATTCCTTACGGTTTGAGAGATATCAGTATTTTTTGTCAATTTTGAGCTTCTTTGCTAGGAATTAAGGTAATTTTTATTACCTACAGTCGTTGGAGTCCCTCTTCTTCACCGAACAGTGACACTCGTTGCTAAAAATACAGGATGGTGACATCATCATCTCACTCATCTGAATCAGCTACAATAAAGTCTGAGATGTAAGTATCAACCTAATTATTCACATTTGTTGATTTAATTTGTTTGGCATCATGAATTTAGCCGCATTAGAACCCTAAGTTGATTTAGTATCTCTTGTGTTGTGTTTTACAGTAAGTATGGTATCAGAATTTATTACAAGATACATGGATATTGTCAATTCATGGATGGAATTGTTCCACGAATGAGGGTTAAACATTGGAAGGCTTATGCGTCCTCCAATTTTAAAAACTATGTTAGTTTTGGAGCAATTCCATCGGACAAGACCACAATCATGTTCCTGCTAGATCATCTGGATTTAGCCACGAGAATTTTTTTTCAAGGATAGCCAAACTGGGACTAAACAAGCGTACACGTTTGATGTAAACTGGGTGCTTAAACATACTAGGTTTAATGATGAATGGGAGAGACCCGAAGGCAATCGCAATACGAAGAATAGGATATGGACTACATACTTTAACAACAAGCAACAATCGCAATACAAGAGTGCCTGAGACTACCTTGAGGCCCTATTGAAAAAATTGGTTAAGTCAAAAAAGAGGACGAGTGTTTTAGATTTTGTTATGCTTCAAATCCTCTACCAACTCACAATGATATGGACTCTGATCGCGAGAATGAATGCACCGCGACATATGTTCAAATATATGGCTCGGATAATATATGGTTGATCATTTCACATGGGCGACGATCATCTACAAGGAATTGTTGGACTCTTTCAAGGCTGCGAAGATAGCGAAGAAGGGGCATACATATCTTAGCGGTTGCGCTCCCTTCCTATTAGTGAGTTATATGTGTTACTTGTAAGTAATATGTTGCATTTGCACCTTATCTGTGATCATTACCTTTTACATGTGATATATGACACTTAAGTAATATGTTGCATTTGCACCTTATCTGTGATCATTACCTTTTACATGTGATATATGACACTTATATGTGACATTTGTATCTGTGATCATTACCTTTTACATGTGATATATGACACTTATATGTGACATTTGTATCTAATTTGTATTGTTTAGGTTTGCTATTTATTTGTAGTTTGTATGTGATATTATCTTATTATATGTGATTATTGCCATTTAAATATGATATTATCTTGTTATATGTGATAAGTATCTTCTACATGTGATATATTCTAATCATATGTGATGTTTGTGACACATGTGTGACATTTGTCCCTGATATGTGACATTTGTAGTTAATGTGTGAGTTTATCTTCTTGTATGTGATTATTGCCATTTATCTGTGACATTTGTATCTAATATGTTATACTTCGTTGTTTGAATGTGGCCTTTTTTTGAAGCTATGGTACTATGAGATTTCAAACATCAAGGAGCCAACAAGAGTAGATGAATCCAAGCCACCAATGATAAATTGGACGTTAGAGGATAAGAAGGTGGATTCGTTGTTGACCCTATAGTTTTGAAGATGATTTAACAAACAATTTATTACTAATAAGTTTTCTAGTGTTTTGTGTTTTTTGTCGTCTTTTCAGGTATTTCAACACGCGTCATTAAAGTGTTAAAGATTCAAGTTCATCTGCGTGAATTTACCTGGGTATTTGTTTAGTTTACTTATATATATTGTATGATGATATCTAAGCTCAATATATATACACTTAACACGATTTTTGACGTTTTTCTATCAGATAGATGATTTTTTATTAAACGTTGTTAAAATATCTTTATCTCTTGTTTACAGCTCTCTCATACTTTAATATATACATATAATATATGCACAATATATATATGAATATTTACAAGTCCTATATCAACTTTCACTTTCATAAAAATACAGGTTTTCTAAGCATTTTTCAAAAACAGGTAGTTTTCACAAACGAAATTTGTTTTTTTCAAAAATTCCTTTTCAAACATGTTCATTTCATCATTTATAAACTTTCCCCAAAGTTTCACTATTTTTGGATATGATTTGATATTTTTAACAAATTTTCAAAACTGCCCAAAACCTGTCTTTTTGCCCATATCAGATTTCGGTCGACCGATACGGTCGACCGACGGTTGTCTGTTTTCTGAGAAATTTTCAAGTGTTTTCCGGTCGACCGAAATTTCCGTCGGTCGACCGAAATTTCAATTCGGTCGACCGAAATTTACGTCGATCGACCGCTAGCTTTAAAACATTGGTTCTCAGGGTTTTTGAACTAATCGGTCGACCGTACCGGTCGACCGACGAGTTGACAGAATAAGCCTAACGGTTAGTTTTTTAAATGGTCTTTTTGGTCTTTTACTTATTTCTAGCTGTTGTATTGGGGTGCTATATATACCCCATTACTGCTCTTCTTCAAATATAACCAAGAAATCCAAGTTTATTGTTTAGCAAGATATTAATCGCGTTTAAGAGCTGTTTAAGAAGTGTTTCGTTAATCTGTTTTCAAGAGAAAGTTTTCTACAACAAGAAGAGGCTTTCAAACCCTATTGGAATCATCATTTCTTCAGCTCTTCTTGTTCTTTGAGAAGTTTTCTAAACTCTTTCCTATATAGCTTATTATTTCACTTTCATTTGATTAGCTATATTCATTTAAGTTATTTATTGAGTTTTATTCACAATTATCACACACACTTATTGAGCTTGATATTTCCATATTATATATTGTGGGTTGTGGGGTGTGATTTAGTGAGTGTGAGCTTCATTGTGTTCTCACTTGTTAATTGAGAACAAAATCATTGTTTTAACTTTTATTTGTGAGAATCACTTGTAATACACTTGTACACCGAGAGAAGTGTGAGGAGAGAGAGACGGGGTCAAATCCAATAGGAGTGGCGTCGATTGACGAACCTAGGGAGAGGTTGTAATCGAGCACTTGAGGAGGAGGACACGGGCTAGATTCCTACACTTAGTGTGTAAAGTGTGATTGTTGAGTGATTGTGTAGTGTGAGAGTTTTCGGTGAACTTGTAAACCGAGTGTGTAGAAGTTCCGGCTTCCAAACTGGATTGTGATAGTGGATATCTCCTCGAGGTGAGGAGCGGGGACGTAGGTCGTGGGGACCGAACCTCGTAAACATATCGTGTGTTTGTGTTTTGCTTGTCTCACATTTTATTTGTGCATACTCTTATTACTCTTATTATTCTTATTGTTCTTATTGTTCATATCTATCTCTTGCAAGAACATATTGATCAACATAATTAGTTTTAATTGGCATTTAATCGGATTAGATTAGCATAAGACCCTAATCACCCCCCCTCTAGGGTCTAACAAGAACTCCCTTCTTTTTCTCTTTGGTTAAATCTTCTCATGGTTATAGCCAAAGTTGAAATTTCACTTCGATAAACGAAGAACCCATTTTCAGTTTAGATAACTAATCCTATAAAAGGTAAGTTTATCTAGATCTTTCAGATTCTCGGAGTGGAGATCCCCACTTCTAGTTTCTTTCGCACTGGAAATAGAATATAAAATTCTTCCTTTCCAGAATCAAGGAATAGAATATAAAATTCTTCCTTCCTTGTATTCGGGTTCGCCTTCACCCTAAAAGAAGACCGGGAAATAGAATATAAAATTCTTCCTTTCCCGCACTAAATAGCAAACTTGGATTTCTTGATACATGGAGAAGAAGAGCAGCAATGGGGTATATATAGTACCCCAATACAACAGCTAGAAAAAGGTAAAAGACCAAAAAGTCCATTTGAAAAACTAGCCGTTAGGCTCATTTTGTCAACTCGTCGGTCGACCGGTGCGGTCGACCGATTAGTTCAAAAAACCTGAAAAATAGTTTTTAAAGCTGGCGGTCGACCGACGTAGATTTCGGTCGACCGAATGGAAATTTCGGTCGACCGACGGAAATTCCGGTCGACCGGAAAACACTTGAAAAATTCTCAGAAAACAGACTACCGTCGGTCGACCGTATCGGTCGACCGAAATCTGATATGGGTAAAAAGACAGGTTTTGGGCAGTTTTGAAAAATTCGTTAAAAGTATCAATTCATATCCAAAAATAGTGAAACTTTGGGGAAAGTTTATAAATGATGAAATGAACATGTTTGAAAAGGAAATTTTGGAAAAACAAATTTTGTTTGTGAAAACTACCTGTTTTTGAAAAATGCTTAGAAAACCTGTATTTTTATGAAAGTGAAAGTTGATATAGGACTTGTAAATATTCATATATATATTGTGCATATATTATATGTATATATTAAAGTATGAGAGAGCTGTAAACAAGAGATAAAGATATTTTAACAACGTTTAATGAAAAATCATCTATATGATAGAAAAACGTCAAAAATCGTGTTAAGTGTATATATATTGAGCTTAGATATCATCATACAATATATATAAGTAAACTAAACAAATACCCAGGTAAATTCACGCAGATGAACTTGAATCTTTAACACTTTAATGACGCGTGTTGAAATACCTGAAAAGAGGACAAAAAACACAAAACACTAGAAAACTTATTAGTAATAAATTGTTTGTTAAATCATCTTCAAAACTATAGGGTCAACAATCTCCCCCTTTTTGATGATGGCAAACAATTTATACATGAATATGAAGTATACACTGATAATCCACATATGAGCCAAAACAAGAATAAATCATACATGACCATATGACCATATATAACAGAAGTTAATTTTGTAAGCTATATGTGGTATTTTCTCCCCCTTTGACAACATCAAAAAGAGGGAAAAATATGAAAGATAGGAGCAATGCTCCCCCTGCTTATAAGCATAGATAAGAAAGATAAAGAAATTTATGTCAAAAACTCCCCCTGTCAAATAGACTAGATGACATCAATAGAGCATATATACAGGAGCTAAAACAACAACTATCCAGCAAACTTATGCAAAAAAAAATTACGAGTAACAAAACATGATTATTGTCTTAACCATGCATTGATCATAAAATGATAAACTAGCATAAGCAATTACAAATCATCATTTAGGCATCATAGATGTGCAAAAAAAAAAAATTTTAAACAGTGCAAAAGACTTATGATAAGCAACTTATTTGCTACACACCAAAACATGAAAGTTATTTTATGTAGGCATTAATTCATAAAAGAAACAACATAATAAGCCACAAAAATATCATATAGGCATTAGAAACAACATGATTTTGCATAAACATAGGTTTGTCCACGGGATAGCAAATTATACATAAAACGTCACACAAAAACACATACATAGTTGTTCCACAAAGCATCATAGAGTTATTACACTCAAATAAAACAGAGTTATCA
>NC_033802.1:26722803-26727444 GCF_001876935.1 Asparagus officinalis
AATAAATATTAATACCAGTAGACAAATTCATTGTATATCCCATATTTTTGTTAAATGACTTTAGTTTTATGTACACATGACTGACTGATAAACTTGTTCTCATGCACATAGACCTTATTTGAAACTGCCCTACCCATTTTGCTTCAACTCGCAAAAGTGAAAAGGAGTTGTGCATCCTTAAAAACTTTGCATCTACCAAGGACCTCCCACAGGTTTTCAGAATTACAGAAGCGAGTAATTGTGGATCTAACATTCATCGCCAACTCGCTCATGCCCTAGCTAAACAACTATGCGCCAATATGATGTAGGAACAAAATAGAATATATGCAAGCCGAAGAAGCTAGGTATAGAAGTCTTCAACATATAAAGCATTTCAGTTATAGGAGCATCGCCCTGAATGACGTTCTCGAGTTGTTTGTCTGTTCCGAAAATTTTAAGTAGATAACTGAAATATGATTTTGAGTCTGTGCAGTGCCATAGACAAGTGGAATATACGGCTAAATATAAGTTTATGGCTTTTTACTAGGAGCTGTTTAACAAAAAGCATACTGTTATGATTTTATGCTTGTTATAGAATAAAGAAGAGAAGAAATACATTGTAGGTATATAGCCGTCATCAATGAGAACATTTGGAAGTGCTGATAAAATAGAATTTCAAAAAATCCCCTGTATAACAGTCTCAGTTTTATGTTTTTTCGAAAAAATATTTCAGTTAATAATTGACCAGCTTCGTAGTATATATGTTCTTCAACAATATTACTTGCAGGAATCACAACATACTCTGTAAAGAAATAATTTAAAAATCATAAGAAAAAAGTCAAATCTTATAATCCTTTACCTGTAAAAGAATGTGTAGTAGGGCCAATGAGAAGCACATCCTTTTAGACACGGATCAAGTTTTCGAGCTTAGAAATCATAGGATTCCCTCTGTAAAAAAAGGTACAATAAAGATAGAAATTGATAAGCGAAATTTAAACTAGCTTCCAAAATAAGAAACCATGGCCAGAACAAATAATTGTCAGTGAGGTTTTGATGTGCCGTCCTAAAGATATAAATTTCGGAGATTGTATGCGTTTCTTTGGATATTTATCAACTTGGCCCACATGTATTTTCAAATTCTTCAATATTTACCGATCAACATGAAATTAGCAGAATACTGATATTTGGCAATAAAAGCTCTTAGATCACAATTTTAAGCGATTATTAATTTGAAGACCAAATAAAAATGAACATAGAATTACAACAATTAATATGAAAAAATGTCCAATTTTTACAAACCCATCAAGAATAACCAACTCCTTGAAGTTCCAAGTCCAAAATTCAATCTTTAAACAAGATCAAAAAAAATTCCCAAATAGCAGTTCAAAATCGTTTATGTTAACCAACAAGCACAAAAAAAAATAAAAATAAAAAACAGATCTAATTTCTTGAACCGACGGTTCTACCTGAGCGATTTAGAAGAGGCGGCCGGCGGTTCTACCTGAGCGATCGAGTGGGAGCAGAGAAGATGTCGAAGGGTTTCCCTCTATTTCTAATTTCTTGAAGCGGGTCGATAGAGATTGGAGGGAAAAATTTTCCATGAATAATCGGAGGGAAAAAATTTCCATGGATAATCGGAGGGAAAAGATTTTTTTTTTGATGAATTTAGAGGCGCTGAACAATATTTTCGCGTGAGCTCTATTAACCCCCGCCGAAAATATCTCCGTTAACCAGACTCTTCGAGATCCTTTCCCATTTATTTTAAAGAAATACATTATTTTTTAATTAAATTAATTAAGTTTTTACATGGGCCCGTTTCAAATAGAAAGGTACTATTAGACCCACTTAAATTAGGTTCTATTATAAACACTTAACTAAAATAGTGTTGCTAATAAACCCTTTTGTAGTAGTGACTTTGGTACCTATCCAACTATGAAATGTGATCTCCTAATAAATCTGAAGTTGCTTCTCACTGATCCATACCCGATTTCCTTATTTATTGATCTTTGAATCAACCTAATATTTTTCGTCGACACAATCTTCAAAAGTTATAGGCATCTCATGATCTTTCATATAGTGATGTTCTTTCAGATAGTGATGTGCTACTAGTGCCAACGTCTGTAATGACTTTGCTGTAGGAAGCATCCTTAAAGCCGTGCGTCCATCCAAAAGTCAGAAATACTATAAAATGAGCTTTAAAGCATATGAATTATTGCATAAAAGGACGTAATTTCTATTGGTGTTAAATCCTCCATAAAAGCTACTAAAAGTCTTCAAATTGTCAGCTCTTGTACCTTAATTAACAACTGTCGAAATTGATATCTATTGTCATTCTAGGTATAACACAGAAAATGTTGCATTCTGAACTGAGAGATATCTTCAGACTCAAAACATTGATGATTTACGATGTTCCATGAAAGTTGATATATTTATATAGCTTTACTCCATTTATTATCGGATGAAAAATGTTTTGCTTGTTGTTTATTGTGAATTATTCTTCTTTCAATGCTTGAAACCATCTCTTGAGTACCAAAACGCATAGGCTTAAGAATATCATATATCCATTTTCTTTCATGCTACTTATGCCTTGTATCACTATCTTTTGGTGTTTTCTCATGGCTTTATAGGAAAATTCAGATGCTCGGGCATATCAAAACAAAATTAGTGAGAATTGGGATAATACCTGTTTATTAGTTGGCACCTATAGAGCTGACGGTGACTGTGCAAAGCAAATTGAAGATTTTGTTGCAGTTACTAGTAGTTGTCCTTAGCAAGATTTGAATAGCTAATTTCAGTCTTCATTCTCTGTCAAGCACATAGTTTTATTAGTTATATATTTTTAGTTGTTTTCTACGTGATGAACTCTTTAATTTGGTCATGTACTCTATTGATTTACTCAATTTGAAACATGATAAACGGATGTGGATGCACAAGTTGAATTCATGAATTCTTTGCCTAACTAATTACGTCGTGGGTCGAGATTGCTTTTGTCATGGGTCTTCCCAAACGATGAAAAATGAGAGAGATATTTAATTGTTCTTTTATCAGCAACTATAGTTCAGAAATTAAAATTTCTAGAGTTCCCAAATAAATGAGAATTCAAGAATTGAAATTATAAATTTAGGATTGAAAATTCAAGAATTTCTAGAGTACATCAGCAACTCTAATGTTTCCCAAACAATTAATTTGGAATTGGGAATTCAAGAATTAAAATTATAATGGTTCCCAAACAAATAGAATTGGATTTAAAATTACAAACTTTAAATTCTAGAATTGAGTTCTAAATTTATGTCAAATTCTTGAATTTAATATAAGAATTTGTAATCAAATTCTTAAATCCAAACACAACTTTGTATTTTCTGAATTGGTTTTTAAATGTCATTTGAATACTAATTCTAATCTGATCTTTGTTGGGGTTGATGAGCAACCGACAGCGATGTAACGCCTCGTTTGGTACGCGGGAATGGGGTGGAATGGAATGACCATTCCCACTTCTCATTCCCCTATACCAAAGATAACCATTTTTTAGAAGTTGGAATGACCATTCCAGGGAATGATGATTCCCACTTTTTATGGGAATGAGCATTCCAAGTGAATTGATGAGGAATGATCATTCCCATTCAAGTGGGAATCAAATTAGTTATGTAATTTCCATTTACACCCCCATTGATAAAATAAATAAATCTAAAAATCTTGTCTCATTGAGCGACATAATCAGATTAATAACATGGATAAGTATGAACAATTGATTAATATATTTTTTTCTTAGGCTTGCATATATAGGGAAATAGATTCTAGGATAAAAACACAAAATATTGCTTATTTTTATAAAGTTTATTTTAAAAAATAAAATTGTTTAGTTATTACATTAATGTTTATTTTTATCTTTTTAAAAATATATGTTGTTGTAAGGGCATTATTAGAAAATTAGATTTTATTCTCACTTGTGCACTAATGATACCAAACATGGGAATCAGAATGAGATTTTCATTCTAGCTTCATTCTATAAATACACTCAAACAAGAGAATGAGAATGAGCATTCCATTCCCACATACATTTCATTCCATTCATTCTTCTATTTCATTCTCATTTGAGTCTATTCCTGCTTACCAAACGAGGCGTAAGAGAGAGGACGGTTTTCATGGGAGTAAAAACTGATGGTGTAAGATGTGTGTTGTATAGTTTAAGCTCGGATCACTTTTTGGATTCCCCACAAACAAAGTACACCCCGGAGAGTTTCCTTTGTTTTTAGGCGAATTCATGAAACTACCGCGATCTTTGGGTCATCTTCAATAAAATTACCTATTAGAGACAACTTGTACGAACTTCCAAGACGAGAAAGAAAAAAGAACTCCCAAAACCAGACGAAAAAAATGTCATAGATTTTTTTGAAATTGTTGCCAATTATGTTAGAAAACTATACTTTCCATATTTTTATTGACCCACAAATTTCATAAGCCTAATATAGAAGATGGGTAAAGTGCACAAGAGTAAAGTTATCCGCAATACCTAAAAGCGAACTACTAAAAGCATTAATGCGCACATATTTCATAAGCGCAGTATAGAAGATAGGCAAAGTGCACAAGAGCAAAGTTGTCCGTAATATATCAAAGCAAATCTATAAAAGCTCACCTCAAATAATTGGATATTCAAATATCCAT
>NC_033802.1:26727454-26729879 GCF_001876935.1 Asparagus officinalis
CACATAACAAAAAATAAAAAAATAAAAAGAAAAAGAAAGAAAAAAAAGTGCGTGCAACATAACATCTTCCCGTGCAAAACGATTTCTACAAATTGTTAGAGTTGTTTGATAAAAGTTTAAGATTATCCACGCTATTAATTTTTTGAAGTAAAAGAAGAAGAAGAGTGAACAAAACTAAGAGAGGAAAGGAGTTGCAAGAACAAGAGTCTAAATAAAGATGGATACTGAGAATGAGCGAGTGGAAAGTGGTAGCCACTAACATGGATATCTATAGTCATCAAAGCAAGAAAGTAAGCAAGGTCATTTCATGGGATTTTCAATAATTAATAGCGAAAATTTGCACAAGAATCAAGATGGTTGTGATTGCTTCAACTCCCTTCGCATGACTGTTTCATAGTCGTAGTTAGAGAATTATTGATACAGATCGATCATATAGTAATATGGATTATCCGTTAGTAATCATGTTCAAACCCACATAAAGAATACTCCTAAACCAATCCCAAGTACAACTGTATGTCATGAGATAACCCTTTGAGCACTTTGACCTGAGATCAGAAATGACCATAGTTAGAAAACAAGAGGATTGGAGTGATCCTGACCAAGGATATTGTACATGAATAGAATATGGTAAAATATTGAGGGGAGAGTTCCCACACTAGGGGTGTCTAAACAGCTGGGCAAAGACCCATGCCCCTATTTAGATGGCTCGGGCCAGAGTTTGGGCATTAACCAGGCCAGGCATCGGTTCGGTTGATGTACTTTTTGATTTTTTTTTTTAAAACTCAATAAAATTTAAAAATAAGAGAAAAAAGATTTTATCTTATTATTAATAACTCAGAATTATACTTTAAAAGTTTTAGAAACATTTAAAAAGTAGAAAAAAATTATCTTATTATTAATCACTCATAATTACAATATTTTTTACAAACTTGTTGCATCAAAATAGAATAGACACATCCGACAAGACTGACACCTATCCATCTATGTTAATATTATTTGCAACTCTTTCCACAAAAATAAAATTATAGTATAAAAATATATAAATAATTTTCTATTCTCTATATATCTCCAACTCATCAAGTCCTTCAGTTGGAGCTTTGATGCCTTGACATCTCTTATTGGCATGCCACCAATCTTGTAAACACATTAATGCTTGTACTATATCCGGATGTAGCATTGTTTTATGGTCATCGACCAATTGTCCTGAATTGTTGAAGGCGCATTCCAAAGCTACCATAAAAACCCACATTGTTAGTAAACTACGAGTCATAATGGAAAAAATAGGATATGAAGTTGACCCATTTATCTTCTACTGTGACAAAATATCAAGTGTAGTTCATTATCCAGACATGTAACTAAAGGTGCATTTAAGTACTATTTAAGTTTAAAATTTTATGTTGATGTCGATTTACTACCCCTACTGACTAGCTTGTTTATAAGCATATTTCTTGAAGATAAACATTTACTTTTACTCAGGCTAGATCTTGTAGCAGATGAAGCATGAGATCAAGAACAATATCTAGCATTATACTTATCATATAATTCAATAAAATTATATTTGATTGCTGTATAATGACTAAGACTAGTAACACTCTCATTTTTATGAACTATTAGCATATCGTCATATAAAGAAGTCATGACATTAGAAAGACCAACATTCATAAAACATGGATCAATAAGAATGCTAAAATCATAAATAATAGGAATGAGTCTAAAATACTTATTAAAATTTCTCTATTTTTGCAATTATTTGTCCAAAATCATAGTTCAGTAATAACTAAACATACTAATGGTTGAGTATTTAACTAGTAAAGCAGTTTGAGTAATGGTTGAGTAATAACAACCATATAATAGATCAGTGAAATCATAAAAAATTTGAAGCATATCCTTTACACAACTTATAAATACCTATTCATTATCACAAGTTGTATTTATAGAGGAAGAAGATCCGGATGAAGAGGCAAAACTAAACATACTAATATAATCATCTATAATTGCTCTATATTCTATTGCTATAGTTAACATTAAATATGTGGAATTCCACTTACGGTAAACATCTTGTGGAATTTTCCTATCTTTCATGATCATTATAATTCATTGCACTTTTACATCCCCATTATCTAGTTTATTGAACAAACAAACTTGCTAATAATAGTTTTTTATCTTAAATTGCAGGTAATGAAGAATTATTGAATAAGAACTTAAAAGAATGAATTTCTCTCACTTTTCAAACCCATATTGAAGCCTAGAAGAATCCCAAGAAGAAATTGAGTTAATAAGTTAATAGAAGAAAATAAAACATATTACGAACTTATCAATGCACTCATCGATTATCAAATTGATGAGCTAATTGATTCGGTTATAACAGAAAAGTATCAATGGTTGATTTTAATTTCTCAGAGCTCAAGACTAATCCAAGGTTGTG
>NC_033802.1:26729889-26746256 GCF_001876935.1 Asparagus officinalis
GATGTTTTCATCAAAAGTTGTCGTTTCCATTGCTGTTAAACCTGTTACACCGTTCATCGATTACAAGTTCAAACTGAAAGAAAAATCGATCTTTTTATAAGATCTTCTTACAATAAAAATTAAAGATTACAACTTTATCCAACAAAACGCAGCAGTAGTTTATCTCCTGTTGGTTTGCATGGGATCTTTGCCTGTGCCGGGGACGCGTTAGTCCGTGGACCACCACGGATCAAATCCGGTTGACAAGTGTAATTATGCTCTTGCTTCACGAAGGAAACAATCGCAGTAGTGACAATCACGACCAAACGAGATCGTGTCTCTTCTCGAGATCAAAACTAGGTTTGATCCGGAGGAAAGAGGGGGAGAGAATCTCAAACCTTTTGAAGGCTTTTTCTTTTTGGAAAAGTTTGCCAAGATCTGCCAATTCTCCTCTGAAATTTGTGGTCTACTATTCAATGGGACAACACCTCACCCTCAGATTTCAGATCCTCTTTAATGAAGACCATGGGCTTCTATTTATAGGCTTTTGTCATCGTGTTTTCTGATAATATTAAGTGTTTTGATGTCACCTGCAGTTGATAACCACCCAGGCGTACTTAAGGATAGCTTCAGAAAGGTTGGGGAGGTCCTGAGATGAAAAAATTCTAATAAAACATCGAAATCCGTGCTTTGGGAAGTTTTGGGAGGCCAAAGTAGTCGTGGTGGCTCGCATGGGTGCGAGTCATCATTTGGTGACTCGCATGCGTACGAGTCTCCTGGCCTGTTGTTGTGTCTTCTTGACCCTTTTGGCTATTTGTATCTCCTTCGGTTTGTTTGCTTTGCCCCTTTACGCGTGTTTCGTCACCTTGTTGACTTGCGCGCTTTACCGATTCGCTTCATGCATCTTATTGGCGTCAGATAATTTTCTTTGACTCGAGTGATGACGTTCGTCATGTTCTCTTTGTCTTGAGCTACGTGTGGGAACTCATAGGCAATTTTTGACGCCTACAGATAGCCCCTCCAAAGTGTTTTAGTCTCGTTTCTTTTTAGAAGAGTCTGGAATACTTTGGATATGACAGGCCTAACTTTCAGTCGGTATGACAGGACCTATAATTCGTTTCAGCTCTTAGCTTCTTCAGTCTTCAATCTACTCAGTATTTTTGTCGAATAGATATTTCTTTTGGTGCTGCGTTTATCGTCTGACCACTGTTGAAGTCTTGAACTGAGACTGGTGTGTAATTTTTTGAACTTAGCTCGTGTCATCGAGTTGACTTTGAACTGGTCATCTTTGTCAGGAATTCATATCTGAATGTAGTTTGTAGGCGTATAAAATTGCTTATAGGTCCCTTAGCATAGCTCGGCACAAACCGACGAACCAACGAGGCGACGAGGTTGACGAGTCGCACGCAAGCAACGGAATGCATCCGTTCGCGTGCGGAATCAAACCAATGGTTCGGGGAGTCAACGAGTCATCCAAACAAGAGCGGACTCGGACGAATCACGATCGAATCAAGATCGGTTTCGGACTCGAACTCAGAAGTGGATTTACTGCCAAATCAGGAATCCGACTTACTGCCAAATCAGATCAACGAACCAGAGTCTGAATCAACCAAATCACGGACAGAACCGAAGGACGAAAACACGACGGAACCCAACACCAAGGGGGGGCTCGGCCTGAGCCGAGCCACCTCAGGGTGGCTCGGCCAAAGCCGAGCAAAGGCAGGTGTTCGAGAGGTAAAAATCAGATCTAAGATCTACACGAAACTACACTCCGGATCAAAGCTTGGCCTTTGATCCCGAGATTTGGACGATTATTTCCTTGGTGAACTAATCCTCCCCGGCTATTATTCCCTTGGCGGAATAATACCCGTCAAATCGTGTAGATCCGACCGGATCTAGATCGCGCGGTGGTCCACGGATTAACCCCGGCGTCGGCAAAGAACCCACACAAAGCGAGCGACCGCAAAACAGGAGCTCGTGATTTGTTCAAAAGGAGAAAGTTGTAATTTTTATTTTTTTTCTTTGATTTCGTTGTAACCGGATCTAAAAAAAAGACCGGATCTTTCTGTAACCGATAAACTGTTACCAAAGAGTGCAATGGATTCAATGAAAGCTACGATTTTCACTGCGAACAATCTGGCGACCATAGTGGGAGCCAACGATCTCGCTGCCGAGATCGTCACGTCGCAGCCGCGGATTCCGATCCCGGTCGAGGAGGAGGTCGAGTACGAATTCGACCAGCAAAAGTTCGAGGAGTATCTATCATCCTCGTCCGAATCAACCTCCCCCCGCAAGTCTAAGAAGTTCTGACGCTCTCACCCCAGCTGACGCCAAAGTTGCTTCAGGTGAAGTTCCACCGACCTCCAACGAGGTCAAACCTGTTCTCGTCAACGCTTCTACTGTTGAGGGCGTTGTGACTCTCTCAAAGAGATCCCGCCAGAGGCGACGTCAATGCCTTGCGCGGCAGTTCGTCAAAGCGATGGAGTCCACAGACGGGGTCCGCTACAATGCGGATCTGAAGAATAGGAGAGGCAAACAGCCTCAACATCTGAAGAATGGCGGTTCCTCCAAGCCGCCGACGAACGAATGGATCCGGGTCAAACGGAACCGTTCGACACTCGAAGAGCGGATTCACAAACGCCGCGCATTGCTTGCACAAGCAAAAATCCTTGTGCAGAAGGCCGAGGAGTTGAAGAAAGGAAGAGTGGCCAAGAAGCCGCCACCAACCCGCCAAGTGTGGAGGCCGAAGCAGCCTCCAACCAAAGTTCAACCTCCGGTGAATCAACAAAAGTCACCGGTAATCCCAATAGCTTCGCCGGGAGATCATGCAGAATCGTCCCAAAGGAAGAAGCCAGTCTTGGAGCGCCTCGGTCCGATTCCCGACGAGAGAGGCAAAGCTCCTGTCCAAGATCATTTGGGCCTGATGAAGAAGCCCCGGACGACGCAACATGCTGGGGGTCGCCGTCACCTCCAACATGACAAAGAGAACAGGACAGCTACGCGCACCAACTTGCGCATCGAAGTCCAGGAGCCCGCCGAAAACTCACGCCCAAAAAGGCATGTTTCGAGGCGCGTGACTTTTGAAAGCCCGAAGAAGGCAGTTCCCCCTCAGAAGGAAACATTATCGTCTGATGATGTACCTGAGAAGGCGTGCCCGCACACGATAGGTTACTCTGACTGTCAAAATGACGAGTTGTACTATCGTGCTGGGGGTACGAATAGAACCAGGAAGAGGAGTCCCCGAGAACGGGAAATTCAATGTCCCTGTTCCAAACTCATTCGGGCGGTATTGTCGGAATGCAATTGCATTAAGGCGGTCCCCGAAAGAGTTTTAGTTTTTGAAAGACTCAGTGCGGAGACGCCAAAACCAAGGCCTAGGCGCTTCCAACGAAGAAGAAGGGTGATTGAAGACGGAGAATTTCCGAGGGTCACCACCAACATGACCAGCAGAGGGACGTCGGCGCGAGACAATCTTGAATCAATTCTGAAAGCATCCCGGCCTAGAACCCGTCTGCAGTCCGGAACTATCAAGCGAACAACCTATGGTAGGGTTCGAACAAGACTCCCTTCAGAAGATGAAGAGTCTGATGCTGGCTCCGCGGTTGCATCAGACAATACAGTATCCAGCGAGGGACAACCTCGCGAGGCATTTATGATAAGTGCGGAGCAAGTGGCCAAAATGCATGAAGACGCCTTAGCTAAGCAGCAGGAAACCTTCAGGTTCGAAATGCAGATGGCCATGCAAAACATGAGAGAAATGCATGACCAACAAATCCAAGCATTGACAAACCAGCAAGGCGAGCCAAGTCGTCGTCACCCAGTTAACCTGGAAGACGAGGATACGAATGAAGCTCGTAATACCAATAATCCTCCCGTCAATGCAGGGGGTGGTAACAAGATCAAGAACCTCGAGAGCAAAATCAACACACTAATTTCCGCTCAAGAGACGAAGAAAACAGGCATTCCTTGCCCATACCCAAGAGAATGGGAATCGATCCCATATCCGGCGAAGTTTAATCTAATTAACTTCACGCCGTTTAATGGGATGGGTTCACCTACCCAGCATTTGATTTACTTCAAATCGCATTTGGGGGTGATCTCTGGTAATGAGCCTCTGATGGTGCGGTCATTCGTCGGCACTCTTCGCGGAGCCGCCTTCGATTGGTATCGCCGCCTCAAGCCAGGTAGTGTGAACAGTTGGGACGACATGGAGACCAAATTCCTCGCCAACTTCTTCGACGACGACACGGAGATATCCATCGGATCGTTGCTAGATGAGAAACAAAAAGACGGGGAATTGGTGGACACCTTCGTCAAAAGGTTCCGGAACAAGGCGATGAACTGTCGGGACCCAATCACCGAGGAATTCATCCTCCAGACTTGCCACAACAACCTCGCACTGGACGTGTTGGAAGCAATGGGGACAGCACCGTCTAAGACATGGAAGGATCTGAAGGTCCGAGGAGAGCAAGCAGAGCGATTCCTAAGGAGGAAAAAGGCGGAGAGAGGCCAATAGGCGACGAATGCTCCACAACAGAATTTCGTCCCACGGGGGAAAGGTAAGGCACACGCTAATGCAGTTGATGCTAATCAAACCTTTCAATTGCAACCCTAGCAGCAGCAACAGCAGCAGCAGCAACAAGCACCACAACAAGCTCGGGGGCAATGGCAACAACGGCCTCAGAAGCAGAAATCTGCGGAGCCGAGGTTTCCTAAAGTGTACTCCTTCAAGGATGACGAAGTTCCCGGCATCTTTAAGTACTTGTTGGAGAACAACAAAATTCAGCTGCCAGCGATTGTGGATCAAGAAGGGGCTAGCAAAGTGACGGATCCGAGGTATTGTGCATACCATAGAGCGGTCCATCACCCCACGAAGTCGTGCTACCACCTAAAGGACAAGATCCAGGCGCTAATCGATGTAGGCGTCATAACCCCGAAGCCGTCCAAGAATGTTGGAGCAAACGCGGTTTCAATCAGTTTTGGATCAGTGCCTACGGCGTGGTTTGAACCAAAACGCATCACCAAAGTGGGAATGAAAACAGTAAACGACAACCCGCATGGACAGCGCCAAAAAGGACTTGTGCCACATACAGCTCCAAACGGCGAAATCCTCTGGGTTCACCCCGACCTGATTGAAGATGAACAATGGGCCGGGTCGTCATCCAAGAAGAAGTCCAAAGGGAAAGGAAAGTCTTGCTGCGGAGTCTCTGCTATCCCAGGAGAAGATGACGAAAGAATACAAGCTTTTCCGCTCTCTGAAGAAGAGCAAGAAGTTTTTGCAACCCGAAGCGGAAATGAGTATCACTACAACTATCCACCACCTAGTGAGCAGGGGGTGAATAAACGGGGACCAGCCAAAACTCTTACGGAGATGGGGGTGATTACGAGTCCTACACCGGGAGCAGAGGCTCGACAATAGCCAGTGAATAAATCGAAAGAGAGGAATCCCCAGGAAGTTCAGAACCCGAAGCAGTCTCGTTTCAGTCGCCCGATTGGAAAAGACAAACCGGAAAGCTCGAAGACTCCGCAAGTCTTCGATATAATGGCTCAACTAGCCAACATTCCAGCAAGGATAACACTATATGAATTGTTGTGGCTGTCCAAGGAAATCAAGTCGGTGCCTGAACAGCCAGAACCGCTGAGTCAACAGTGCAACATAGCGACTAAAAACCTTCCCTGCATTACTTTCACCAAAGAGGATATGCAGACGAAGAATTCGAACCACGATCGACCGCTATACTTCATCGGGTACATCGGCTCCAGCAAAGTCAACCGAATCCAAGTGGATCCGGGTTCTGCTGTGAGTATTATGCCGCTTCGCTTGATGCACTTCCTTGGTATTCCAGTTAGCAAATTGGCGTCCACAGGCACTGTTATCTACGGGTTCAATACTCCAGTTAGCAAGTTGGCATCCACGGGCATTTTTATCTACGGATTCAATACTAGCGGGTCAAGACCTTTGGGCAAAATCCGGGTAAAGTGTCAAATGGGAGATTTGAAGACAGAAGTCACATGTTATGTGATTGATGCTGAGACTTCGTATAACCTACTATTGGGTCGACCTTGGATCCATAGTAATGTTATAATTCCCTCAACTCTCCATCAGTGTCTGAAATATGTCGATGCTGATAATAGGGTTAGAACGGTGGTCGCGGATAAGCAACCATTTAAAGGGTATGAGAATTATTTCACTGATTCTCTCCTTTATGGTAACGAATCCGATACGGAACCATCGGTCCAGGGCACGGACAGCGGAGAAGAAGCTGATTCCGAAGCCGAATTCGATTACAATGGTGGTTTTGTTTTAAATGACATTGTACCCTTTGTAATCAATCTTGACGATGAACAATCGTCAGACAGAAGTTGTAACTGGCAACTTGCCGATATTGAAATAAAAGATGATTTAGAGTACTCCTTGTCTCTTGATGATGTGATAAAAGAGCTGTACGACAATCCTGAGTTGTATATGCCGATCCGATCATCCTATGTAACGAAGGAACACCTCCAGCATTCTTTCGGAACAACCATGGTCATCCCGAACAAAGTAAGAGGCGCTAAAGAAGTGATTTACGGTAAAGGAAAAAGCTCTCCGTTACCAGATCATTTCCTAAGTGAAGACGAAGATGATGACAAACCTGGTCGACATCTATCCAAGTATAGTCCAGAAGCGCGCAAGCTCATGGAAAAGCAGGGGTACGATTTCACACTCGGAGAAGGTTTATACTTCGATCGAGGTCCTCGTAATCCAGCCAAAGCAGTATATGTACCAAAAGGTAAACCTGAGGATTATTATAAATATGGGCGAGGCTTAGGTTATGTTTCATCAGATGACGAATGTGGTTGGCAAATTATCGATCAAATTGCTAACAAAGCCAAGAAGGGATACTCTCCCGATGCTTCAGAGTGGGACTCCGATACAAGTCTGGGAGAAGTTTTCAAAACCCTAATGTCAAATATGGCTACAGCCGATCCATCCACCATGGAAGACGACGATCAAATGCCAACATGGGAAGACCCGTGGGTTCACCATCTGAATATGCAATATGGCGATAGGTTCGAGCAAAGAGAACCACCCACTGAAGATAAAATAGTCCAGATTAACATGGGTGATGAGGCCAACCCAAAGCCTATATTCATCAGCGACAGTCTTCCCCCAGATGAGAAGGAGGAATTGATTGCTCTCATCAGGGAATATATCGACGTCTTCGCATGGAATTATGAAGACATGCCAGGGCTCGACCCCAATGTCGCAATGCACCGCCTCGATATCAAGCCGGATGCCAAACCTGTCAAGCAACAGCAAAGACGGTTTCGTCCGCAACGATGACCCGCATGGACAGCGCCAAAAAGGACTTGTGCCACATACAGCTCCAAACGGCGAAATCCTCTGGGTTCACCCCGACCTGATTGAAGATGAACAATGGGCCGGATCGTCATCCAAGAAGAAATCCAAAGGTAAAGGAAAGTCTTGCTGCGGAGTCTCTGCTATCCCAGGAGAAGATGACGAAAGAATCCTAGCTTTCCCGCTCTCCGAAGAAGAACAAGAAGTCTTCGCCACTAGAAGCGGAAATGAGTATCACTACAATTATCCACCACCTAGTGAGCAGGGGGTGAATAAACGGGGACCAGCCAAAACTCTCACGGAGATGGGGGTGATTACAAGTCCTACACCGGGCGAAGAGGCTCGACGACAGCCGGTGAATAAACCGAAAGAGAAGAATCCCCAGGAAGTTCAGAATCCGAAGCAGTCTCGTTTCAGTCGCCCGATTGGAAAAGACAAACCGGAAAGCTCGAAGACTCCGCAAGTCTTCGATATAATGGCTCAACTAGCCAATATTCCAGCACGGATAACGCTGTATGAGCTGCTGCGGTTGTCCAAGGAAACCAGGGAGGCCTTGCAAGAAGCTTTGGCCAATTCAGAGGTGTTTCTGACTCAAATCAAGCCGGTGCCTGAACAGCCAGAACCGCTGAGTCAACAGTGCAACATAGCGACTAAAAACCTTCCCTGTATTACTTTCACCAAAGAGGATATGCAGACGAAGAATTCGAACCACGATCGACCGCTATACTTCATTGGGTACATCGGCTCCAGCAAAGTCAACCGAATCCAAGTGGATCCGGGTTCTGCTGTGAGTATTATGCCGCTTCGCTTGATGCACTTCCTTGGTATTCCAGTTAGCAAGTTGGCGTCCACAGGCACTGTTATCTACGGGTTCAATACCAGCGGGTCAAGACCTTTAGGTAAAATCCGGATAAAGTGTCAAATGGGAGATTTGAAGATAGAAGTCACATGTTATGTGATCGATGCCGAGACTTCATATAACTTACTCTTGGGTCGACCTTGGATCCATAGTAACGTTATAATCCCCTTAACTCTTCATCAGTGTTTGAAATATGTCGATGCTGATAATAGGGTTAGAACGGTGGTCGCGGATAAGCAACCATTTAAAGGGTATGAGAATTATTTCACTGATTCTCTCCTTTATGGTAACGAATCCGATACCGAATCATCGGCCCAAGGCACAGACAGCGGAGAAGAAGCTGATACCGAGGCCGGATTTGGTTACAATGGTGGTTTTGTTTTAAATGACATTGTACCCTTTGTAATCAATCTTGACGATGAAAAATCGTCAGATGGAGGTTGTAATTGGCAACTTGCCGATGTTGAAATAAATAACGATTTGGAGTACTCCCTGCAGAATTGTATGATAATCCTGATTTGTATATGCCGCTTCGGTCGTCCTATGTAACAAAGGAACGCCTCCAGCATTCTTTTGGAACAACTATGATCATCCCGAACAAGATAGGAGGTGCAAAAGAAGTAATTTATGGTAAAGGAAAAAGCTCTCCGTTACCAGATCATTTCCTAAGTGAAGATGAAGATGATGACAAACCTGGTCGGCATTTATCTAAGTATAGTCCGGAAGCGCGCAAGCTCATGGAAAAGCAGGGGTACGATTTCACACTCGGAGAAGGTCTATACTTCGATCGAGGTCCTCGTAATCCAGCCAAAGCGGTATATGTACCAAAAGGGAAACCTGAGGATTATTATAAATACGGGCGATGCTTAGGCTATGTTTCCTCGTCCGATGATGAATGTGGTTGGCAGATCATCGATCAAATTGCTAACAAAACTAAGAATGGATACTCTTCTGATTCTTCAGCTGGGAATTCCGACATAAGTCTAGGGGAGGCATTCAAAGCCCTAATGGTAAACATGGCTACAGCTGATCCGTCTACAATGGAGGATGATGATCAAATGCCGACATGGGAAGACCCGTGGGTTCATCATCTGAATATGCAGTATGGTGACAGGTTCGAACAGAGAGAACCCCCCACTGAGGATAAAATAGTCCAAGTTAACATGGGCGACGAGGCCAACCCAAAGCCGATATTCATCAGCGATAGTCTTCCCTCAAATGAGAAGGAGGAGTTAATTGCTCTCATCAGGGAGTATATTGACGTCTTCGCTTGGAACTACGAGGATATGCCAGGGCTCGACCCCAATGTGGCAATGCACCGCCTCGATATCAAGCCGGATGCCAAACCTGTCAAGCAACAGCAAAGACGGTTTCGTCCGCAGATAATGGAAGCCATCGAGGCAGAGGTTAAGAAATTGATCGAATCAGGATTTATCCGAGAGGAGCAACATCCGGATTGGCTGGCCAATATCGTTCCAGTCATGAAGAAGAACGGTAAAATCAGGATTTGCATCGACTTCAGGGACCTGAATACGGCATGTCCAAAAGACGACTTTCCTCTCCCAATCACGGATGTTATTATCGACAATACATGCGGATTTGAGAGAATGTCTTTTATGGATGGTTTCTCAGGATATAACCAAATCAAGATGCACCCAGATGACGAGAAGCATACAGCATTCAGAACGCCCCTCGGTGTATTCTGCTACACGGTGATGCCATTCGGTCTAAAGAATGCAGGCGCCACATACCAACGAGCAATGACTAAGATTTTCCAAGAACATCTCAGGAAAACAGTCGAGTGCTACGTTGATGATTTGGTTGTAAAAAGCCGCAACAAAGAAGATCACATCAAGGACTTGAAGACGATGTTCGATCTCATGCAAAGCCATCAATTGAAGATGAATCCTACTAAATCCTTCCTTGGAATGTCCAGCGGAAAATTCCTTGGATTCGTCGTCACCACTAAAGGTATACATATCGATCCTGACAAAGTGAAGGCGATACACGAACTGCAACCTCCTAGAAATCTAAGAGAGCTCAGAGGATTGCAAGGACGGTTAGCTTACATTCGGCGATTCATCTCAAATCTTTCTGGGAAGTGCCAACCATTCTCTAAACTAAACAAGAAAGAGGTGTCATTTATCTGGGACGACGCCTGCCAAAAAGCATTCGAAGATATCAAAACGTATCTGACGAATCCTCCTGTTCTCGTTGCACCGAAATCGGGTAAACCGTTCTTGATTTACATCAAGGCGATGAACCACTCGATAAGTGCTTTACTAGCACAAGACGACGATAACGGTCACGAACAGGCAGTTTATTACCTAAGTCGGACCTTGATAGGCGCCGAGTCTCGATATCCGATGATTGAGAAGGAATGCCTCGCATTGGTATTCGCAATGCAAAAGATGCGGCATTACTTGGTTGGACAGACGATTTACGTCATTTCCAATGTTAATCCAGTACGGGTGTTTATGACGCAACCGGCCTCTATGAATTGGCGGTTAGCGAAATGGGCCCTTCTCTTGTCCCAATATGATTTGCACTTCAAACAACAGAAGTCGATCAAAGGACAAGCGATTTGTGATCTTCTGGCGGCAAACCCGACCACAGATACGGCAGAAGTATATGATGACTTGCCAGACGAAACCCACGAGGTTAACACTACATCGCACCAACAAGTATGGCAATTATATTTCGATGGTGCTTCAAGAGCAGTTAATAGGGTAATAACCCCGGGAGGTTCTACAGTTTCCTCCGGGGTTGGAGTGGTCTTAATTTTCCCGGGGAAGCATGTGATGCCTCGGGCTTATTCATTGACTAGTCCATGTTCCAATAACATAGCTGAGTACAACGCGCTTCTCATTGGACTCAGTTTCGCCAAGGAGCTGGGGGTCGAATATCTCGAAGCTTTTGGGGATTCTCAATTGATAGTCAACCAAGTCCGTGGAGAGTATGAAGTCAGGAACCAAGACCTGATCCCGTACCACCAGGAGGCCATCAAAATGGCAGAATTCTTTATCGAATATATCCCTCGTCTCCAGAACGCTTATGTGGATGCACTGGCAGCACTAGCAGTATCACTTGCGCAGCCTCCTGAAACTGAGCTGTTAGTCACAGTAAGGACGCATCAGCTCTGCATACCTATATACGATATGGATATTGAAGAGGAAGATGATAGAAACATAAGCGCCAAGGAGGTGAATTCAACTCAAATTGGGTCTGAGTCCCGAGATTGGCGTTTTCCCATCATTGACTACGTCCAGTATGGTATTTTGCCAGAGGATGTAAAAGAAAGAGAATCAATCCGCCGAAGAGCACCAAAATTCTTTTATAATGCCGAGACCCATACGTTATACCGTAGAGGGTACGATGGCTTATTACTCCGATGCCTTTCGAACAAAGAAGCAGAAGAAGTTCTTAAGGAAGCGCACGAAGGAGAATGTGGTGTGCATCAGCCCGGTCCCAAACTGTATAATCGCATCAGGAGAATGGGATATTTCTGGCCAATGATGGTTCGAGATGCAATCGAATACGCACGAGAATGCCACGCTTGCCAGATACATGCGAATTATATGCATCAACCGCCAGAGCAGTTGCACACGTCAACCACATCTTGGCCGTTCGAGACATGGGGTATGGACATTGTTGGTCCTATTTTTCCCCCTTCAGTCAAAGGTGATCGATTCATCCTCGCAATCACGGATTACTTTTCAAAGTGGGCTGAAGCAATTCCGGTTAGAGAAGTAAAGACGAACAACGTCATCAATTTCATCAAGCATCATGTCATATACCGACACGGCGTGCCAAGACGGATCATTCATGACAACGGTCCACAGTTCATAAGCAACGCCTTCATCAGGTTTTGTGACAAATTCAAGATTGAAGATGTCTCGTCGACAGCTTATTATCCCGCCGCAAACGGACTAGCTGAGGCTTTCAACAAGACAATCATTAAGATCCTGTCAAAGCTAGTGAAGACCAATAAACGAGACTGGGACGATAAACTCGGTGAAGCACTCTGGGCTTATCGCACCACCATACGCACACCTACAGGAGCCACCCCATATTCGCTGGTATACGGATGTGAGGCTATGCTACCTTTGGAGATCCAAATCCCGTCACTTCGGATCGCCCTCGCAACTGAGATGACGACAGAAGAACAACATCAAAAACGTCTCGAAGAACTCGAGAGGTTGGATGAAAAGCGCTTGGAGGCTCAACAACAAATTGAGTTATATCAAGCCAGAATATCTAGGGCTTTCAACAAAAGAGTCCGACAGAGAAGCTTCAAGGAAGGAGATCTGGTCCTCGCTGCTCGCCGACCAATAATCCTCAATTCCAAGAAGAAAGGTAAATTCGAACCCAAATGGGAAGGACCGTTTGTAATAGACACAGTCTATTCAAACGGCGCATATCGCCTGATTACTCAAGAGGGCGCCAGGCAATTAATGCCAATAAATGGGAAGTTCCTGAAAAAGTACTATCCCTAGTACATTCAGGATAACCCATTTACCGGGAAGTTCCTTGAAGAATATTACACTTAATATTCTAGAGGATAACCCAAAATCTTTTTCACCACCAAAATCCCTCACTGATCAATTTCAATTGACAGTGGGTCCACCAAAAATGTCTTTTTGGCCCTCCTGACTCTTTCCATGAACAAGAGGTCCACTTTCATCTCGGAGTCCCTTTTCGATAAATGAAAGAACTCCCTCCTTCTTCTTTTTGGTTAAGCCCTCTCATGGCTATGACCAAAGTTGAAATTTCACTTCGATAAACGAAGAACTTCTTTTCAATTTAGATAACCAATCCTATAAAAGGCAGGTTTATCTAGATTTTCCAGATTCTCGGAGTGGAGATCCCACTTCTAGTTTCTTTCGCGCTGGAAATAGAATATAAAATTCTTCCTTTCCAGAATCAAGGAATAGAATATAAAATTCTTCCTTCCTTGTTTTCGGGTTTGCCTTCACCCTAAAAGAAGACCGGGAAATAGAATATAAAATTCTTCCTTTCCCACACCGATCTTTCCAAAATTTGTCAATTTAGGATCCATATTAGGAAGTTTATCCCGAATCCTAAGCAGGGATAAGTCTGCGCCTAACACGCACTGCCGGTTTAGTCCTTTTCCGTAAAAAAAAAGACACCAGAGTTCGATTCTGGGGTATTTTATCCTGAAACCTAAGCAAGGATAAGTCGACGCTTAACCCGCGCCGTCGGTTAGTTCTTAACCGTCAAAAAGAACACCCGTTCACATATTCAACATTATAACAGGTTGTTATTAATAACACCAAAATCCATGCCTTACACGCATGGGGAATTTCATCCTGAATCCTAAGAAGGGATATGCCGACGCCTAACACACGTCGCCGGTTTAGTCTTTCTCCGAAGAAAAAGACACCAGAGTTCGATTCTAGGGAATTTTATCCCGAAGCCTAAGTAGGGATAAGTCAGCGTCTAAAACACGTTGCTGGGTAGCCTATTCCCATAACAATGGTGAAGTCTACATATTCGAAGTTGTAGCATCAAGTCTAAGGGAGTTCATTCCTTTAGCACAACGTTACATGCAGAACGGATTTAGATAATCCGTATGCTAGCCCGACTCAAACGGTAGTCAGTAAAGGCTAATCAAACCCGTTAAAGGCTGGGGGTTAGCCAAAAATCCTAAAGTCAACACCTAACACGTGTCGCCGGGTAGCCTATTCCCGTAACAATGGCGAAGTCTTATGTATTCAACATCATAGAGAATTCACTCTCTTAGCACAACGTGACATGCGGAACGGATTTAGACAATCCGCATGCTAGCCCGACTCAAACGGTAGTCGGTAAAGGCTAATCAAATCCGTTGATGGCTGAGGGTTTGCCAAAAATCCTAAAAGTATTATGGTCAATCATTTCAAACGGAATGAAGAATCATAAAGACAAAAAACCAGTTCCATTAAAAGGATCAAGAGTCAAGACATTCAGCAAATAAAATCATACATCAAAAACATGGCCAAAAATCTGCTGGTTAAGCTTAGAAAGCTTCTCATCATAAGCCTGCCTCAGCTCAGCTCTGATGGACTCCTCGTTGGTAGCTAAAGTCTTCGCAGCAACCTCCTCCGTCTCAGTCAGCTTCTGCTCCAAAGATGTCAACTCCTCGGATAAAGCAGCATGGGCTTGCTGATCCTGTGCCTTCGCCATCTGTAGAATGCTAAAAGTCTCCTCTTTTTCACGGAGTGTTCTTCTGAGCTGGTCTATCTCGGTCGCACAGGAGGCAAGAGAAGAGTCAAGCTCGGTGAGTGAAGATGATTTAGCAGCAAGGTGGGCCTCAACTCGGTCCACTCGATCCCGCTGCACCTGAATGTCTAACTCAGCAAGAAACCTAGCATCGCGCCATGTCTGTAAGTGAGTATCCAACTCGGCAGCGATGAATGAAGAGGCACCTGCATCCCGAAGCTCACGAAACATCTGAAGCTCACGCTCTAGGCAGTCAAGATCATCAACAATAGACTTCGCCAGATCTGGGTACCCTGCATCCCTTATTGAATTTATCTTAAGATCAAGGAATGGCTTGAACTGGTGAAGGGAAAGTCCGCCGTGGAAGAGCTTGTCAATCATAGCATTCACAAAGGAGAAGAAGGAACGGATCTCTATACAGATGACAATCTTCTCTGGGTCGCTGTCTGATAACAACTCCTTCACAAGGACGTGAAGCCGAGAAGAAAGCCCTACACAAAAAGGAGAAATCCGTCAAAAGCCTTGATGAAGAAATGAATGACATTCCTCAGTTGCTCAAGTTATACCTTCTTCCCCTTGAATCACCGGGGGTGGTGGAGGTGTAACGGCTGGGGGTGTATCAACTGGTGTAGTTGGTCCCACAGCCGGCTCAACAGGATCAGTCTCGACAAAAGCTCCTGTCAAATACAAAATAGAATTCTCAGATGCATCATATTATAGTTGCATTAGTCAAAAATGGACTGGTCCTATAATTAACTCGAGAAGAGCTACGTACCTTCAGAAAAACCATCCTCGGGATTCTTAGGGAGCGTAGACTCAGGAAATACATCTCCAGGCAACTGGTCATCAATTTGAGGAGAACCATACATGAAGTGGAGCATAGGAGTGTCCACAAGCAAGCCTTCCTCGTCAAAATCATCAGTCGAGAAATCTGACACAAGAGAATATAAGTACGAAAGGAGAATAAAGAGACTACGACCAATAGAAATGAGTTACCTCTTATGGGTGCGTCAGCCTATCTATTCCCAAGATCCATGTTTGCCTCCTGCGAATTATCTAAAAGAGCAAGAAGTATAGAGACAATTAGGGAATGCACAAATTCCAAATCATTCAACTCCTTTGTGTATTGTTAATGGTAGATGTACCTGGATTCATCGAACCGGGTCCTACATCGACGGTCTCCCTAATGTCACCAGCTTCTGCAGGCCTTTCTACCTGGTACGGTGAGTCGGGCTCACCAGAAGAAGTAGAATCGTGGAAAACGGGATCAGGACTCATCTCGCTCTCCCCACGCTCTCCTATATAGAAATGGAAAAGCGTGAGTCAAAGTTCTGAATGATCAAGAGCCCGGTTTATAGGGTAGATGTTACCTCCATCACTGGCAGGATCATCACTGGCCAAATCCATATCAGATGCTCGCGAAACTGCACGCGGCTTGCGGGCTAATCTCTTCCGCCTAGCGGCAGGGGCAACAATCGAAGGTCTCGCCTGGGGAGAAGGACGGAACTCTTCATCTTGGTCAGCTGTGGTCCCTGAAACATCAAACCATTGTCAGGCTTAATAATTCTGGAAGATAAAGGGAAAAAGTAAGAAACTGACCTCAATCAGAACAGTCCTCGTGATCTTCAAGATCTCCGCCTGAAGCTTCATCAGCAGAATGAAAGATCTTCTTTCCCTCTTCGTCAATCCGACGAGTCTTGTGCCGTGCCCTTTGTGATCGAGCATTTTCCCAAATCATACGAGAATCAGCCTGAGAAGCCTCCTCAGCCTCCAGCTCTGCAATCGGCTTCACGGGGACAGTTTTATTAGCTGCTAACAACCACTTGCAGCTTAAGAAGGTGAGGTTCAACTGCCGCTCAGCACTCGGGAGACTGAACTTAGCACCAGTACAGCCCGTCACGGTCCACAACCATGCACGAAGACCGTCCACCAAACCCCCGTGGGTCCGAAGCTGCTGTCGTGGAT
>NC_033802.1:26752736-26777736 GCF_001876935.1 Asparagus officinalis
GAGAGGCTGAATCGAACTGGCATCCTTCACGAGGGGCGCATCTGTAATCAACTGGCGAAGAGCTCGATGTCCACCTTCCTTCACCACTTGGGCAACCTCTGTCGACGTGCCCGAAGCAAACTGAGGAGTGACTGGGATAGGGGAAAAATCATCGGAAGTCGAATAATACTCGCCACGACGCCCATACACTGCGTGAGATGAAAACGCTCCAGAAGGATATTCCACTGGAAGCAAACATTTAAACATTTGTTAGTCTCAGTTATAAAAGGAAGTTGAACTCATCCTACGAATGGGTAAGATAGAGTCACTGCCTTATAAAGGGTGAGACGATTTGGCCACATTATGCACTTATAAGATAGGGTATATCGACAATATATCCCTGCCTTATAAAGCACAATGCAGCGTCAAAACGCCCCCTTTATTGATTTTGAGATATGGTTTTGACCAAGCAAAACATATCTTTAAAGCGTCGATCCTCGCCAAGGAGAATCAAGGCTCTTCCCGATTGCCTCACCAAGGAGAACAAAATGGGGATAAAAAGGACCAATGTGTAAATTTCCAAGAAAAAGTGGACTAATTTGTAAATTTCCAAAAATAGCTCACCAGCATAAGAGGGAGGCGCGCCATCAGCCGACGTGGTAGAGGATTGACCTCTCGCAATACGAGACATAGAGACCTGCAAAATAAATTAAGGAATCAGATCTAGAAAAGTTCCTCTTTTTTGCAATTCTCCCCCCTGAAAGGTGAGCTCGAGGCGCCAAATCTTAATCCTAACCCTCGCATGCGACCCCACAAATTCATAAATTGAATCAAGCATAAAATATGCTAAAATGGTTGAGGATTTACCTGAAGAAAGATCGAAGATCCAACAAAAATCAAATCTTGAAAGCCTGAGAGGTGAGCTCGAGGCGCCAAATCTTAATCCTAACCCTCGCATGCGACCCCACAAATTCATAAATTGAATCAAGCATAAAATATGCTAAAATGGTTGAGGATTTACCTGAAGAAAGATCGAAGATCCAACAAAAATCAAATCTTGAAAGAGGCTCAGACTACGTGCTCGAGGCGAGGGGCATGAGAGGAATTTATATATAGGAAGTTTGGAGGGATTTCTCAGTCAAAGATCCAAAGGAAGACTAGATCTAATGCAAATATGAAGTTTTGAGGGAGAACGGACGCTCGAGGGAAGAGAAAAGTGAAAGAAAGAGAGAGAGGGGGGGGGCGGCCCTAATAAGAGAAAAAAAACCCTCTTTTATAATGTGAACCAAGACCAAGTTGAACCGGACCAGACCAAGTTGAACCGGACCAGACCTGGTTTGAACCAGAATTCAAATTGAAGCTGAATCAAGCATTAAAACAACTTCAAATCGACCGAGGGTTCTCCGAAAAGTATACGAGTATAAACTGCTTCTTAATACTCCGAAAAGTATACGAGTATAAACTGCTTCTTATACTCCGAAAAGTATACGAGTATAAACTGCTTCTTAATACTCTGAAAAGTATACGAGTATAAACTGCTTCTTAATACTCCAATAAGGTATATGAGTATAAACTATTCCCTATTTTTTGGTTGAGAAGTTCCTGGAGAATATTTTTTATAAATTTTCTTAAGGATAACTCAACAACACTACGCCGGACAACGCGTCGCGAATAAAAACTCAACGCCAACAATCGATGGTCAGCTAAAGATTAGAAAATCAGGAATCGACTTCAAGTTTAAAATTCCGACAACGGTCAGACAATAAATGCAGCACCGGAACTCTTACATACATTCGACAAAGCACCGAATAGCCTGGAGGATTGAAGGAATCAAGAACGGAAGCCATTCCAAAGTCCCGTTACACCGACTGAAGGTTGGGACAATCATATCCAAAGTATTCCAGACTCTTCTATAAAAGAACGAGGCTGAAATACTTTGGAGGGGGTATCTGTAGGAGTATAAAATTGCTTATAGGCCCCTTAGCATAGCTCGGCACAAACCGACGAACCAACGACGCGACGAGGTTGACGAGTCGCACGCAAGCAACAGAATGCATCCGTTCGCATGCGGAATTAAACCAATGGTTCGGGGAGTCAACGAGTCATCCAAACAAGAGCGGACTCGGACGAATCACGATCGAATCCGAAACTCTGCCGGATTGGAGATCGAGCTTGGAGTTTTGAAGACCTGAGGACTTGAAGATTCAGATCTGATTCTCGGCGAGCGTCCACGTCACAAAAGACAGGTGTTCGAGAGGTAAAAATCAGATCTAAGATCTACACGAAACTACACTCCGGATCAAAGCTTGGCCTTTGATCCCGAGATTCGGACGATTATTTCCTTGGTGAACTAATCCTCCCCGGCTATTATTCCCTTCGCGGAATAATACCCGTCGAATCGTGTAGATCCGACCGGATCTAGATCACGTGGTGGTCCACGGATTAACCCCGGCGTCGGCAAAGAACCCACACAAAGCGAGCGACCGCAAAATAGGAGCTCGCGATTTGTTCAAAAGGAGAAAGTTGTAATTTTTATTTTTTTTTCTTTGATTTCGTTGTAACCGGATCTAAAAAAAAGACCGGATCTTTCTGTAACCGATAAACTGTTACCAAAGAGTGCAATGGATTCAATGAAAGCTACGATTTTCACCGCGAACATAGTTGAACTCCATAATTTCCCTTAACTTTATTTTGGCAAAGTTATCGACGCGTTGACCAACGTTAACACAGTTTATACTCATACATTAACTGGAGTCTACACGGTTTAAATTCTTAAGGTGTTGGAACGAGGAGGACCAGTTTATACTCGTATACTTATGGGAGTTTTGCCGAGTTATCCTTACGAATATTCTGAACGATACTCTCCAAAAACTTCTCGATAAAGGTAGGCAATAGTTTAGACTCATATACCCATCGGAGTATGAATACGGGTGCCGTATATATCAAAAATACTCAAAAATAAGTCAAAATACCCATAAATTGGCCAAACAGCTTGTCACATGTGCGAGTCAGCATTTGGTGGCTCGCATGGGTGCGAGTCACCATTTGGTGACTCGCATGAGTGCGAGTCAGCACCATTTGGTGACTCGCATGCGTGCGAGTCAGCACCATTTGGTGACTCGCATGCGTGCGAGTCAGCATAGGAGTTCTTGGGTTGACTTCTTGATTTGGTTCGGTCTGGCTTGGCTTGGTTCGGGCGGTTCGAACTGGGTTTGGTTCTATTCAAGGCTCATTAAAAAACCCCGACTTCTCCATTTCCTCTTCGTCATTTCAAAAATTTTCTCCGAGCTTATTTCCTCAAGAACTCATTTCAAACAGTTTCCAAATCCTCCTTACCCTTTGTCTCTTTGAATCTTGTCTTCGAATCCCTTTGATCCCGGCGGATTCAATTTTGAAGGCTAGGGTTTTAATGCGGCATAATTATGTACCAAAATTGCAAGTGCACAATTGATCAAGTTATACTATAAAAAGTTATCGATCCCACGAGGAAGGTGATTTTAAGAGATTATTAGAATTTGTTCTTATGTGTTGTGCGTGACAAAAATAGGATTAAAGAATAAGTGTGATTGTGGAGAGAGATATGATGAGTGATTATTTTGAATATGTGCAAGTAACAATAAATTGAATTTTAGAGAAAAGAAATAAGAATCAAAGAATAAATGAAATCATAAGGGAAGAAAGAAGAATGAATAAAATCAATTAATAAAATCAAGAATAAAAAGAAAGTTTAAGAAAGTCAAGATGGAGGATTCAATTAAGATATGAAAAATCTAGAATTTAATCCACTAGCTAATCTCAACTACAAAATACAAACTATTCTTTTTTTAATATATTTCAACTTAGATTTATTAAGCATAGACTATCAAACCATTTAAGGAAAGTATAGCCTATCAAATTATCATCTAAGTCAAAATTACTATTCATGATAAGAACAACAACAAGATAATAATCCTAGAATTCATAAGCATAACCTATCAAACCATTTAAGATAAGCATAGATTATCAAATTCTTCTTCTACCAATTAGTTTTCTAGTTGATTATCTTAAACATGAATATTTTAAGTGCAAAAGAATAATCCATACAATGTAAAGAAAATTAGACTAGTTTTATACAATTCTAAGATTCCTACAAGAATTAATTTCACATCTTAAGAAATAAAAACAAGAAGAAAAAGAACTAATTACAAAAATAAAAAGAAAAGAAAAATCTAAACTATGAACAAGAATTAAATCTAACTACAAAGAATTAAAATATAAACTACAAAATAAATTGCAAAAATTAAATGCAAGAAATTAAAATCTAATCTATAAATTAAAGTGCAAAAAGAAATAAAAAGATAAGAAAATAAATCTATACTATAAGCATGAATGTAAATCTAACTAATAAGCAATAATAAAGAAATTACTAAAAAGGAATAAAAGAGGAAAATAAAAGAAATACAAACCTTCAAATTTCTCTTCATTTCCATCCTCATCATTTAACAAAGAGGAGAAAAAACAAATTTAAAGTGGAGAAAAATTATTATTATTAATTGTAACAAAAGTTATAATTTTTGGAAGGCCTTCTCAATTAAGAGTAGCCCTCCTCTCCAAATGGAGTTACAAAATTTTTCACCCTATAACCCCTCACTCTCTACCCCTATTTATAGTAAATATTAGTGAATGAGAGCCATTGGATCAAACTTGAGCCCCAAGACAAGCAAAATCAGCCATTGACTCGCGCTATAGTAAACTGGCATCGATGCAGGCATCGATGATGGTATCGATGCAAACATCGATGCCCACATCGATGCCGACATCGATACCTACTATATCCAAATTTTGATTTCACGGATAGTTTCGTCTCGTCGAGATAGGCGATTTTCATATATTATATATTAAATTTCACCTTCCGGATTAGGAGATATCATCGTTTCTTTGTGGCCAACCATTTTGAATATGATTTCTTTTCATATTGGATTTTTGATTTTCTCCGGCTTCTACAGGCTACTCGGCTTGATTCTGGGCTTTTGGATAATTTGGAAATTGATTTTCCAATGGGCTTCTTTGCTTCATTTCTTCATTTAATCAATGGGTTTTTGTTGAGAGATGAGAGTTTGAGATTTATTCTTCATTAACCTGTATTTAAAGATAAAAACAATTATTAGTGGCATCTTTATTCATATAAAATAGATAATGAGGGTATAAAATTGTAATAAAATGTGATTATCAGGTTTTGGTTTAAGTCTCAAGCTCGAGTCTTGCTGTTGAATCGGCTTGCAATATTCTCCCCTTCAGACTTTCAGGTAATTTCGTCGCTCTCTCTAACCTTAATTTCATGTAGGGTTAGCTCATTCATGTTTTGATTTTAATGAAGGAATGAAACCCTAGACTGTTTTCTTTTTGGGGAAATCATGAACCATGACCTGTTCTTGATTGTGTAAGAGGATTTGAATGACGATCAAACTCTTTATTTCACTCCTTTAGTTGAACTTTGGGTGATTGTCAAAGATTTGACTTTGGTTTGGGTGCTAACCAAATCGGTTGAGTTAATATTAAGATGTGAAACTCTTGGACTTGGGTACACGATTACGTACCTTTGATCCATTTTCTTGCATTCTGATTTTCGGCTTTGAGGGGAATTTTGAGACCTTGTGCTTGGATATCAGAGCCTATCCCCTTGCATAAACGAATTTAGCCAAACTTAGGTTTGTAATCCACCTAAATTCCCATGTTTGACTTGGTTAGGTTTACGTGAGGTATTTTCCTTAATGATACTGCTTCTTTCATAAATGACTACTTATGTTCTACTTCTAATAAAAATGCATATGTGCCTAAAAATAAAGATTTGAATCTTATGAATAAAAGCATTTCATCTTTAGATTCAACTTTGAAAACATGCATTTATAATCATAAGAGGCTTATGGATATGTGTGCCAAGTCTAAGTCATCATCTACTCATTATGCACACATATATAGCAAAATTTACAAATGCTCTATTTACGGCCGAAAAGGTCATTTAGCTAAATTTTGCTATGATGCACACAAACATAAGAATTCTAATGCTCCTTGTGCATCTCATGTAACTTCTTCATCTTGTACACTTACACATTCACATGCTCATTCTCACAAAGTTCATCATAAGCATGCTAGTGTGTTCAAGTGTGATCTTTGTGGTCGTTTTGGTCACTTGGCAAAATATTGTTTTGATTTAAAAAAGAAATTTCATTTGCCAAATGTTTCTAGTAGACCACATGTTTTTAAATGTGATGTTTGTGGTAGATTTGGCCATTTCGCGAAGTTTTGTTATGATTTGAAATATTCAAACTTGCCAAATTTCTCAAGTAAACCACCTTTGTTTAATAATGTTTCTCATTTGCAATATAATTTAAAAGAAAAATCTTTATTTGCAAATGATTCCCGTGCACGAGCTAATGGTCCACAAAAACAAATGGATCTCTTTCATTACACAAATTGTAATCGGAAGGGTCATTTGAGTGATTATTGTTTTGACTGTGTTAGTGCACTAAATGCGCCCAAATGGGTTCATAACCCAAGGGCTTTGAACTTTAATGATAGGGGTCATGTCCCTAAATCTTTTGGTACCAAGAGTTCTTGGGTACCAAAACAAATTTAAATTTTAAACCAAGAATTTTAGTGTTCTTACTTTTCCTTTTCTTGGTTTTGAAAATTATGTCTTAAAATCTTTTGATTATGAAAACAAATTTTTAATTGATCAAATCTTTTGCTTTCATGATTTTAATTTTAAATGAGAGGTTTGTAGTTATATACCCTCCGGGTTTATTGGGTGTTTATTCCCAAATCTTGTTTACCGGATGCTAAAATATTTACATGGGTTGATACTAGCTCAATAGCTAGATATAATTGTCTCTCTTGATTTTTGAAAATCAATGATGATTTGGTTTTATGTTCTTATATGATTTACTTGTGATTTATGATTTTATTGGTTGATTTGTTTCCATTTGAAAACTTTTTACATGATTTTCATGTTCTTTTTCTTTTGATTTCATAAATCTATTTTATACATGGTTTTTATATTAGTGTAATGAGACACTATCTTCATAATGACATATTTATATTTGTCTTCATTGTCTTTTTGTATGTGAGGAGTGTTTAGCATACTTTCCATCTATGCTTGCTCACATATGTATGCCTTAGCATTCATTGCATACATTCATGAGGCATTTTGATAGGGGGAGCAATTCCTATATTTTTTTATGTGGTATACTCATCCATGCATATTGATAGGGGGAGCTTTCGCTCTCTTCATTCCTTTGTCCCCTTTTTGATGTTGTCAAAGGGGAAGAAATATTATGAGTATATTCTTTCTTGTTTATATGCACGATATATTATACTTTGTACATTCATTTCCTTTCATGCATATATCCTTTTTATAAATTGTTTGTCATCATCAAAAAGGGGGAGATTGTTGGCCTTCTTGTTTTGATGACGATTTACAAATAATTTACATCTAAAATTGTTTGTCTAGTGTTTGTGTTTTATATCTATTCTAGGTAAACAATATGTTGGAGGATGGATGGAATAGAGCTTCAACGATCATATCCAATGGAGGTTGGTGGAATTATGGAGTGAAGCTTATGCAATTCAAGTTCAAGATCCAAGTTCAGCTTCATCCGCATAGTGTACCAAGTCAAGCTTATTGAAGATCAAGATCGGCTTGGGTAATCTAGTTTAGATTTTATATTATGTGTGTTAGATACTCTAAGCTCAATATCATATACACACACATTTTATTGGTTTCCTTGTATATATATGTAATCATATATATATACAACACAAGTTTTGGTTTTTATGTTTATAAATATGAAATTATATATTTCATATTTATTATTGTGATTTGGTTTAACTACTTAGATATGAAACAAATATATTTTCATATACATACTCATATGTTTCATTTTCTATTGTATTTATAAAAATATTGTATTCTTAGTTTTTGGACTTAACAATAATCATATACATATTTTATTAAATCTACATAATTATTGTGCAAAGTTTTAAAACATGGTTTGGCCTAAATGTCAAAATTCATATGTTTACATTTTCGTGTTTTGAACTATTTTGCAAAATGATGATATTTCTCATTTGGGAAGTCCTTTTTGTAGTATGTATATTATCATGTCTACAATCATTTCCCAAAGTTTCATAATTTTTGGAATTTATTTGATATTTTTAAACAGTGTTTTAAAATCAGCAAACTGTTTTCAAACCTGTAAATTTTATATATTAGTTCACGGTCGACCGCCACGGTCGACCACGCCCTTGTTTTTTCCTCAGGGTGCAGCAGAAACTTTCGCGGTCGACCGTCACGGTCGACTATCAAGCTGAAAATTCCTACGGTCGACCATCATGGTCGACCGTCGAACTCTCTGGAGTTTCTCCTGTTGTTTTTGTTGCTCCCCGGCGCTGTTGTTTTTGTTGCTCACGGTCGACCGCCGCGGTCGACCGCCGTTTATCCCAATGGCTCTTTTGGTACAGAATTAGATTTCTGATTCTTAGGGTGTTTGGTCTTTTCCTTTGGGGTTTTTGCTGTTGCTTCCTCTTCCTATATAAACCCCCAAACCCCCTTCTATCTCAGTAACCAATGTGATGTTTTTAACAAGTTTATAAAAGTTTTAACAGGGGTTTAAGTTTGGTTTAAAGCTGTTTTGGTTGGTTCACAAGTGGAGGAGATCATCTATATTGTTTGAGCTTTCTTTTAATCCATCTCTCCATCTTGTTTTTCAGAGAAGAATTCCTAAACTCTATTTCTAGCTATTTATTGTTTTATTCATAATTTCTATATGCTAGATTTTATTTGAGTTTAGTTGTTTTATTTATTCTCATTGTTACACACACCCACATGAGCTTTTAGTATTTACATACATAGTATATTAGGGTTGTGAGAAATTGTAACATTGAGTTACGCTTTAATTAAGTTCTCGTATTGTATTAGAGAACAAATCATTTGTTATCTTTGTGAGATTGTAAAGTTTTTGGTTAGCTAGAAAACCGAGTATGAGGAGTGGACGTTGATCGGTGAACGTTGAAAACCGACATTGTGAGTGAGTGTATACGTTGATCGGTGATCATTGAAAACCGACATAGTGTGGTTGTAAACGTTATTCGGGTGAGCGTAGAAAATCCGGTTGTGATAGTGGATTTCTCCCCTGGAGAGGGGAGCGGAGACGTAGGACGGAAGGTCTAAACTCCGTGATCATATCGTGTGTTTGAGTTTGCTTTGGTGCACTTAATCTTATGTTTATATTTCTTGTCGTCATTATCCATAGCTCATTATTTTTATCATCCACTATCTAGTTCATATTGTTTACCCTTGTGTTAGTTTATATATCCTTGCATATATTTGTATTAGTTTTAATTAGCATAAAATCGGATTAGATTAGCATAAGACCCTAATCACCCCCCCTCTAGGGTCTAACATATATATGCAAGCAAAAAAAATCAAAAATTGGATTTGCACAAAAGAAAACTTGGATCTTTAACTCAAGATGATTAGACCTTAAATCAAAGAGCACCAAGCTCTGATACCAATTGTTAGACCTTAGGGGGGTGATTAGGATCTTATGCTAATCTAATCTGATTTATGTCAATTAAAACTTATTAATAAATTATTCTTGCAAGATAGATATACAATATGTTATGAACAAGAATATGCAATATGAACAAAGAGATATATCCTATATGGTGAAATGTATGCAAGGATATATAAACACAAGTGTAAATAAATATGACACAATAAAGAGATGAAAGCGATATATGAAGTGAGCACAAATAAAGATGAACGCCAAGCAAACACAAACACACAATATGTTCATGAGGTTTGGTCCCCACGACCTACGTCCCCTCTCCTCACCTCGAGGAGATTTCCACTATCACAACTCGGTTTGGAAGCTAGAACTTTTACACATTCGGTTTTCAAGCTCACCAAAAACTCTCACAAACAATCACTATGCAATCACACTATACATACTAAGTGTTGGTCTGTAGCCCGTGTCCTCCTCCTCAAGTGCTCGGATACAACCTCTCCCTAGGTTCGTCAACCAACGCCACTCCTATTGGATTCGACCCCGTCTCTCACCACGCACTACTCTCGGTGTACAAGTATATTACAAGTGATACTCACAATATAAGTTCAAATACAATATTTTATTCTCTATAATGAATGAGAACACAATGAAGCTCACTCTCACTAATTTACACACCAATACCCACTAATATACAATGAAGCTCACTCTCACTAATTTACACACCAATACCCACTAATATATTGTATGAAATAATCTAAGCTTAATAAGGGTGTGTGTGATAAATGACACTAATATATTGTATGAAATAATCTAAGCTTAATAAGGGTGTGTGTGATAAATGAGAACAATGAAATTCCAATTCAATTTAATATAGCAAGATATGAATATGAAATAATAAATAAGCTATATAAAAGAGTTTCGAAAAACTTCTCTATAAACACAAAGAACTGAAGAAATGATGATAAGGATGAATTCCTCAATTGAAATTGAAATCTTCTTCTTTGTGTAAAACTTCTCTTTTGAAACAAAGCTTGAAACAAGGCTTTAAACACCTCTTAAACACTTGTAACCTTAATTTAAACAAATCTCTTGGTTGGTCAGAATGTTAAATACACTGGGGGTATTTATAACATCCCAAAACATCAGCAATAACCCAAGTATAAAGACTAAAAAGACAGAAGAAGACAAAAACTGAAAGTAGCCGTTACAGTGTTATGAGTCGACTCAGTACTATTCATGAGTCGACTCATAAGTAGTCGTTACAGGCTGAAAATCAACTTATGGGTCAACTCATAAAATTCATGAGTTGACTCATCATGCATTGGTCGACTTATGAAGTCATGGGTCGACTCAGCAGAAACAAAACTTATTTTCCAGCACAGTTTGTGAGTCAACTTATGACAGGCATGAGTCGACTCAACCTGATGGGTCAACTCATAATGTTTGTGAGTCGACTCATCAGAAACAAATTTTAAACTATGTAGCAGTTTGTGAGTCGACTCAATAATGTTCATGAGTCGACTCATAACATGTACATAGAAAATTTTCAACTTTGAACCTTGTTAAAAAATATCAAATAAATTCTAAAAAATATAAAACTTTAGGAATAGTTTATGAACATGATATTAAACATATTTGTGAAGAAATTTTGGAAATTACATTTGCCATTTGTAAAAGATTATCGTTTTAGCAAATGTGCACATATATGTGTAAATATGTAAACATATACATTTGATTTTGATAAAGATGTGTATTGCAAAACTTTTGTAAAACAATACAATGTAAACATGATGTTAAGTGTATGTATAAATATATATTGAGCTTAGAGAATAACACACGATATATACAATAATACCTAAATGATTGTAAACATAGCTGATCTGGATCTTTAACTCTGATATAAACCTGTAATATGTCACAATCACTAGAAAAAAAAATTAGTTATAAATTGTTTGTAAAATCATCAAAACAAAATAAGAGTGTAGATTCAAAACCAGAACCCTAACACTTTCTTCCTCCTGAGAAAGTGTTCGACCTGCTCCCCATGCACTTTTAATTCTTTTCATGTTTTAGATGGTGTCATGCCCATTACCTCTAAAACGTCCAAGGAGAGGTTGTTGTGGCACGTTTGGAGAATGAATTCCTCCGTGATCGGATCTTGGCAGTTTATAGCCTTATTCCGAAAGCTTAGACGAAGTTCTCAACCAGTTCCCCATCTTTCTGCTTCTCATCAAAGAGTGTTCCAATTGACACTTTAGTGTCATCGTCAAAGAAATTAGTGAGAAACATGGTCTCCATATCATCCCAGCTATTGATACTTCCTAGTTTAAGACGGCGGTACCAATCAAAGGTAGCTGCGTGAAGGGTTCCCACAAATGATCATACCATCAGAGGTTCATTGCCTGAAATGACCCCTAGGTGAGACTTGAAGTAGATCAAGTGTTGAGTGGGCCATCAGAGGTTCATTGCCTGAAATGACCCCTAGGTGAGACTTGAAGTAGATCAAGTGTTGAGTGGGTGAACCTCTTCCATCGAATGGTGTGAAGTTCCCCTAGGTGAGACTTGAAGTAGATCAAGTGTTGAGTGGGTGAACCTCTTCCATCGAATGGTGTGAAGTTAATTAGGTTGAACTTTATCGGGTACGGAATTGATTCCCACTCTTTTGGATAAAGGCGCGGAATGCTAGTCTTCTTTACTTCTTGAGCAGACATCAATGCATTAATTTTGCTCTCTAAGTCTTTCATCTTCTTATCCTCGCTCCTATCTTTCTTTGAGCTATCCTGGGGAGGAATGACGCAATCCTTCTTCGTATTGTTTTCATCTGAGGGGCCACCCCCAGCATTGTTGTGAACGGGAGGAGTATCAATGTTGGTATTCTCATCCACTTCCCGATCGCTATCAACTTGGTTTGGATGATTGAGACGGCTAGACTCTCCCTACTGATTTGTCAGTGTCACGATTTGTTGGCTATGTATTTCTCTCATCTGTTGCATAGCCATTTCCATTTCAAACTTGAAATTCTCTTTGTGTTTGGCTAAAGCGTCCTCGAGGATTTTAGCCATTTGCTCGGCGTTGATCATGAATGACTCATAGGTTTGTCCTGCGCTGGATGCAGTGGCATCTGAAGCAATTACAAAGTTTACATCTGATGCTTCATCATGTGAGGAATGCCCTCTCTAAACTCCCATATAATCTCTAGGCCTGATAGCCCCGGTTCACAGCCGAGTCATCCGCTGAGATATTTCTGGGAAAGGTTCAGGCTGAAACGTCGTGTCGCCTTCTCTTTACCAGTCATGTTGACGATTACTTCTGGAAATTCATCGTCTTGAACAAACGGCCTTCTTTTATAGAAATGCCTCGGCTTGGGTCTTGATGTTTTAGTAGAAAGTCTTTCAAATACTGAGACCCTCTATGAAGCGGTCTTGGAGCAACTACACTCTGATAATACTTCCCTGATGAGCTTGGTGCACTGACAATGGGAATTTGTTTCTTGGGTGCTTCTCTTTCGAGATCTGCGTGTACCTCCGGCTCGATAGTACAACTCATCGATATGATTACCGAAGCAACCTATCGTATGCGGGTAGGATTTTCCAAATCTAACGTCGTCATCTTCTGACGAACACGCTTCTCTTTTTTCATTGGTGTTCTCAAGAGTCATTCGTTCAGAACCACGCTTTTGTGAGCGTGAGGCCCTAACGGGCTCTTGGACTTCAACTCGCAATCCAAGGCGAGCAGTTACAAGTACTTTCTCAACATGAGAGGCCTTTGACTTGTTGGGAGGATGTGTATGACCCCCAGTCTGACGAGTAGTTTGGGGTTCACTTGCTGGACCCAAACGTTCTCTAATTGGAGTTTTACCTTAGCCTTCGTGCAAATGACCGAGACGGTCTATAATCTTCATTTTGAATCTGTATAAGTCCATACTATCGTGAAGCTCCAAGGGAGGTTCAAAATTTGTTGGGACAGGAATAGGGACCGTCAGAGACTCGAAAACGACTGCAGGAAGTGAAGCGGGAGCAAACCAAGCCTTGGTGGCTCGGGGGTGGCCGCAAGCCACCATTTGGTGACTCGGTCTTGGCCGAGCCAGTAGGTAGTGGCTCGACCCTTGCCGAGCAATAATGAGGTGACTTGGCCCTGCCGAGCCACCGTAAACGGCAAATTCTCTTTTTCGATGATTTCGGGCGTCTTTTTGCCCTTTTTTCTTCATACTTGCATAGTTTTGGTGGTTTTTGGGCCACCTCTTCTTTCTGCAGTTTCTTGGCTTCCTGCATAAGGATTCTAGCATGCGCAAGCAATGCGCAACATTTCTGAATGTTTTTGTCAAGGGTTAAACGAGTCCTTTTAACGCGGACCCACTCATCCATTGCTGGTTTAGAGGATAAGGTATTCGTTCGCTGTTGTGGCGATTGACACCTCCTAAACCTTAAATCCGCCTCGTAACGGATCCCGTCAACTAGCTCCAAAACCTTGGCGAGTTGGCGTGCGAGGCATTGGCGTTGCATTTGATGCGCTCTCTTTGATAGAATTGGCACCCCTTCAGCAATAAGCTCATTGACCAAGGAGGGTTTCAAATCTAAAGATTGAACTTCTTCGGGCATCGTAGGAGCATTGGGCAATGCAACTGCAGTAGTGACGAGGCAGAGATCATTGTCATGGGTCTTCATATCTGAAGACCAGTGAACTTTCCTTGTGGAAGAGATCTTTTTTCTCTTTTGAGGGGAAGAGGAGGAAGACATATACTCGATCCTCATACTTCTGTTGGTCGAACCCGTATTTGACATCTTCGTCAACCAGGATGAGGATCCTCAGTTGTGACACTACAGCCTTCGCAGAAAGGCCGTCGGATCCCACTGTGGTCGCCAGTTTGTTTTCGTCAAAAGTTATCATTTCCATTGCTCTTAAACCTGTTACACTGTTCATCGATTACAAGTTCAAACTGAAAGAAAAGTCGATCTTTTTATTAGATTTTCTTACAATGAAAATTAAAGATTACAACTTTATCCAACAAAACGCAATAGTAGTTTATCTCCTGTTGCTTTGCATGGGATCTTTGCCTGTGCTGGGGACACGTTAGTCCGTGGACCACCATGGATCAAATCCGGTTGACAAGTGTAATTATGCTCTTGCTTCACGAAGGAAATAATCGCAACGGCGACAATCACGACCAAGCGAGATTGTGGCTCTTCTCGAGATCAAAACCAGGTTTGATCCGGAGGAAAGAGGGGGAGAGAATCTCAAATCTTTCGAAGGCTTTTTCTTTATGGAAAAGTTCACCAAGATCTGCTAATTCTCCTCTGAAGTTCGTGGTCTACTGTTCAATTGTACAACACCTCGCCCTCAGATTTCAGATCCTCTTTAATGAAGACCCTGAGCTTCTATCTATAGGCTTTTGTCGTCGTGTTTTCTGATAATATTAAGTGTTTTGATGTCATCTGCAGTTGATAACCGCCCAATCACACTTAAGGATAGCTTCAGAACGGTTAGGGAGGTTCTGGGACGAAAGAATTCTAATAAAATATCGACATCCGCGCTTTGGAAAGTTTTGGGAGGCCAAAATAGTCGTGGTGGCTCGCATGGGTGCGAGCCACCATTTGGTGACTCACACAGGTGCGAGTCACCATTTGGTGACTCGCATGCGTGCAAGTCTCCTGGCCTGTTGTTGTGTCTTCTTGACCCTTTTGGCTATTTGTATCTCCTTCGGTTTGTTTGCTTTGCCCCTTTACGCGTGTTTCATCACTTTGTTGACTTGCGCGCTTTACCGATTCGCTTCATGCGTCTTATTGGCATCAGATAATCTTCTTTGACTCGGGTGATGACGTTCGTCATGTTCTCTTTGTCTTGAGCTACGTGTGGAAACTCATAGGCAATTTTTAACGCCTACAATAGAGTGAGGGGTTCTGATATGTAAAATTTTATAAACTATGAACTCTATTTTAGAAATGAGGGTTACTCTTAATTGAGAAGAACTTCCAAATTGTAAACTTTTTATTTACAATAAATTTTTTTCTCTTTTTCCATTTTTTTCTTCTTCTCCTTTGGTGGTGAAGATGCTTCTCAAGGGGCTAACCCTTTGCATTGTAAGTCTTTATTTTCTCTTTTTATTTTTTGCATAGTTTTTGCATGTTTTAGATTTTTAATTTTATGTTTGGTAGATTCAATTTATTGATTTGTAGTGTAGATTTATTGCATGCTTTACAATGTAGATTTATTAACTTGCTCTTTTATCGCTTTGTATATAGATTTTATTTTCTTTCTTTTTTTGCTTTGTAGGGTAGATTTTCTTCCTTTGTTTATTTGCTTTTATAGTTTAGGTTTACGGTCTAGTCTTTAATACTTTCTAGTATAAATTTTCTTTTTTATTTTTATTTTGTAATATGAGTAGCAAATTCTTGTAGAAAATTTAGGATTAGATAAACCTAGCTTAATTTCCTTTTGGTTTTTGAATTACACTCTTTATGCTTCAAATGATCATACTTAGGATGATTAACTAGAGAACTAATTAATAGAAAAAGAGTTTGATACTTTATGCTTTCCTTGAATTGTTTCATAGGTTATGTTTATTAAATTTTTAGGATTAATTCCTGGTTTTTTTCATGAATAGTGATGTTGCTTGGATGTGAATTTGATAGCTTATGCTTATTTGAGTAACTTAATAGTCTATGCTTAAGAATTCTAAAGTAACATGAAAAATAAAAGAGAATAGTTCTTAATTCTAAATTAAAATTAACTAGTAGATTTAATCCTAGATTCCTAATTTCTCTCTTAATTTCCTCCATCTTTTCGATTGTTTCTTGTTTTGATATCTTATTTTGAGTCTCCTCTTTGCTTTCTTTTTAATTGTCTTCTCTTTCTCTCTTTCTTCCCTCTTGTTTTAGCCTTTTATTTTTATAACAAAACCCTCTACCCAAAATACACCACTCTCATTCTTTTTTTTTGCACATTTTAAGAACCCATTTAGATTGGCCTTTCTAATACTCTCATTGCCCGTGGATCAAAATCTATAAATACTATAACTTGATTATTGTGCACTTGTAACTTAGCAGATTTTTATTCACACCATTTAGCTTAATTTATTTTACAAATTGTCATGCCCCGTTCCCAATATCATATGACACGCAAATGACTAGCTAGGCAGTAAATATAATTAAGCCAAAGTCCACCAAAAAGCTTATACTTAAGCCTATCCAATAGATCAATACATACGTCACACTAACCATCACAAGAATAATATCAAAGAATAATACATAATCGCAAATACAAAGGAAACTAATATACAGCAAACCCAAATACACAATATCAAATACTCGACGGAAGCAATAATACACATAATTGAATTAATCAATAAGTCCGAAAGACAACAGAATAATATAGAAATATATCAGATATCAAATATCAATGTTATTCACATAAACTTAACAATAATAAGGCTGTCGGGCCGGATAAGTCTAGAGTATCAACTAAAATAAGCAAGATACATAAGTGTCACTCCATAATGAAAGAGGATTGAAACATAGTCTAAAAGATGACAAATATTTATAATTGATAAATGGGATGTAGACAAGGTGAAACAAGAACTGATGGATAAGTAAAAGGCTAAGTTGATTGATGAGACACCATCTCTACAGTGTGTCGCTAATTGTCTGGGATGTCTGAAAGCAATGAGGATGTGTCCGAGTTCATTGATAGTGTGTAGAGTAAGATAGTCAGGAAGCTATTTACCAAGTGGTAAAATTAAAAAATAGGTTTGTACACATGTAAAGTGTATCATGCAGAACAATCAGGAAGACATCTAGCAAGTGGTAAAATGAGCAAAGAGGTTTATGGACATGTAAAGTGTATCATGGATGCATGACTAGTATAAACATATGAAAGGTTGTATAATGTATCACTTTACTTCTCTTCATAATTAGGAAACATACAACATAAATCTAGACTGAAAATAGAACCAACAAGTAAAATAGTATACCTAACCGTTAATTAACCCACCAAAATTTTTCATTACTTGGTTATACATGATATGTTATGTACTAGGCTCGATTAACCTAGTCCATAGAGAACTTTCGTCATGTGGGTGCCCTCTCTGACTGGGTTTCTAAAGCCATGAAATATGCTTGTCAACTACCAAATGTAAGTCAATCATGACTTGATGAAAGTGGACACTTGATTTCTTTCTTGGCATATCATGCTTGGTACTTGATCAAATTTTTTGTAGTGGAGAATCACGAGACTCTGCTCACAGTTGCAATATATTCCAAATTGAGAACTTTCTTAATTTATATAGAATTCATTCTTGATTTAGTGACACAAGGGACATGCCTAATAACTAAACATGAGTGATCATCAACATTATGTATAAACCACATCATGATGCCTAATCATGCATACTCCTAGATTTAACTCTCATGGTAATGTACTGAGCAAAACAAAAGTCTAAGGTATTAATCTAGGCCAACATGCATAATATCTGTGGATTTTAAATCATACCATAACATGGCATAGCATGACAAAACATATGATGTAACACTATGTGATAACATAGCATGACTACATTTACTTGAATCTAAACATAATATAGCATGCTCTCAATAAATCAAACATAAGCAAGAATAATACTTAAGTTAAACAACTATTTTATTATCTACTTTATCTCAAAATGGCAAGAACAAGTATTGCTGCATTTCTACTACTATAAAACATAAAAGAAAGCAAAGAAACTATGAGAAAGCTCGAACAAATTTAGAATTGAAAAAAATGAAAGAGTCTATTTTCTGGGCGCTCCAATGACATGTTAGATAAGTTATAATAGCTGAAAAACTCATTTGAGCATGTGCACTCATTGGTTGGGAGCATGTGCTCAAACACTACAATCAAATTGTTCTCAGGATTCCCTTCTGAGCATGTGGGCTTGATACATCGAGCGCATGCGCTCGACGTAAGATCCATGAGTTTCTAAATATTTTCAATCCAAACCTTTCTCGATATAGAAGCAAATAAAAAATTAACTTTGACCCTAGTATTCAAGCATGTTAATAATCACCATTAGAGCTCTTGAGCTCGTATTTCTAACAAAAAATGGTGACATCTTACGAGTCCTACTCCTAATGATCCAAAATAAAGCATAGATTGTAGAGAACAAGATCTACTCAAAATACATGAAAAATTTCATCAAAACATGGATCAAAGACTTGGGTTTGTAAAGTTATCATTACACTAAAAATAATGGGTCCTTCTCCTTGAAAGAGATTGTAGATTAAGATCCATCTCTTAGAGATGTCCTCCTCTTGATGAAATTCAATGAAAATAGAAAAGAAAACATCTCCAAATCTTGCTTACATCAATAGTAAGAGGAGAATGTGATCTCTAAAACCTATAACTTGGAATTTTAAAAAACAAAGGTTTGGGCAAGAAATCACTTGCCTTAGGATGATGATGCACTCTTTTTGGCCTACAAAATCTCTCTAATTTCAGCCCTAACTAATTGAGGGAGAGATATGGAGTCATAGTATGAGGATTATGTTAATAGTTTGAGTCTAATAGATCACTATTCAAATAGATCCAACCAATTAAACATAATTAGCATGAAAAACCCATTAACCTCTCTCTCTAGGCCTAAAACATTATGGAAGCCAAAAATCATAAATAAAAACTATAAATCCAATGTGGTAAGTCAGAAAAGGAAATTTGAAAACAACTTGGAGCTAAAAGGCATGGTGACACGTGTCACGATCTCAGAACTTGATGAAATATAATGGCTCAAAACTACTCGATCGTGAGCTAAGGTTGAAAGTTACTCGGAATGGGGTAGGGTTCTCACACCATATACCTCTAAAAGAAAATTTTGTCCTTGAAATTCAAAAGGATAAGATGAGAGTGTGACAAAAAGAAAAGGTTCCTCCTAGTCAAAGAGACGCGAATAAGGAACACAAATATCACCTTCTCTCTCCTAGCTGGCTTCTCAGGGATAATTCGGATCCCAAGAGACTAAGACGAGCAGAATACCATGATTCTTAAAGATCTTCTCACTTCGATTTATAATAGTAATGGGTTCATGCCAGAAAGTGATACTGTTGCCAACCATAAGCTCAGAGAGGTCCATGACATGACCATCTCTGGGAATATAATCCTAAAGTTGGGAAACAAGGAAGACATCATGCACACTTGACAAGGAAGGTGTCAATGGTAAATGGTAGGCTACTTCTCCAACACACTCCAAGACACTGAACGGACCCACGAATCTTGGACCCAACTTTCCTCTGGCACCAAAATGGCTAACTCCCTAAGATGGTAAAATTTTAAAGAACACATGGTTACCCTCCTTAAATTCCAAGGGTCTCCAACTTGTATCTGCCCATCTCTTCTAGCAATCTTGGGCGCTCTTTAAATAATCTTACCACTCAGATTTTTTCAGGGTTTGAATCACCATTTCTGCACCCAAAATATATGGTGTTGTGACACCTCTAGTTTCACACATGGCTACAGTCCAAGATGAACCCAAAGATGTCAAACATATCATGCACCCTCCGTTGTGCATAAACACGTTTCACTGTCACAATTACTATTAGTCTAGTAGAAACAAAGTATAAAATAGAGAGGGTACAAGCACATACAACAAAGATAAAAATATACGGAACACAATGTAGATAAAAGACATCCAACAGTATCAATATGTTCCAACAGGAGAAAAGAGAGTACATCTGATAAACTGAAATAAGAGTAAGGAGTCTCTAAAACAAAAAGAATCAATAGAATAGTACAAATGCACTCAGCCTCCAAATGAAATACATCTCTAAAGAAAAACTAAAATCATAAAAAGTCCACAATGGAGAACCAACTAGCTACCTATAAAAGACAAAAATCTATACTCAGTCCCCATCAACCTGCGGCTCTCCGAACACCTGGCTCACTGCCTGAAAAAGATGGAAACAACGAGCATCAAATCGCTAGCGAGAACATCTCTACCGCCCCCAGGGGGAAGGGGTTAGGTGTATATAAAAATACTAATCATAACATATATAGATATATAGATCATATATCTTGAACTAAGAGGAGTTAAGATTTAGAAATCCACAACACAAGATGAGTACATCGAGTGAAATAATCCAAACAAGGAAACCCTCATATATATAACATGTATCTCAAATTGTGGATCGCTAAATATCAACTCTAAATCCTATAAATAATTAATCAACAAAGAAATATACACCATCAACATCTCATCCAACAACAAGTCGTATATGTCGTATCGTAGTAGCATGACCGTAGTGTCTCACGCTACCCTCGAGTAGGTGGCACAGAACAAAAGTACAATCCTATAGAAACCTCGTAAAAGTATACACCGCCACATAAGAAAGTCAAGTATTAGGCTACGTTCACAAATAGTACTCGTCTGATTTCTAGGCTTCCTAAATATGTAGAGTGTAGTCGTCCGCGGTATCATACGGCTCACGGACTAGCACACTTGGAGTGCACTTGCCCGCTATATCATACAATACATGGACATGCACACTCAAACACCAAAATAATGATGCATCAGAGTGTAGTCACCTGCGTTCTTATGGCGGTGCACGGACTAACGTACTCAGAGTGTAGTCATCCACATTCTCATTGTGGTGCACGGACTAACGCACTCAAGCATCCACAACTACCATAAACCAAAACAATCATCACCCCCTATCATGACAAACACAAAAAAATATTAGACTACGCACTATCCAAAAGCTTGTACATGCTCAAACCCAATACGTGCATTCTCATGGTCACGTATGCATATTGACATGTGACTCGTACTTTGTGTTTGTGATTAAATGCGTGTGGAAGATTAACCTTTTCAAAACAGTACTAGGTCGATCGACTGATTTTTCATCGGTCGACCGGGCAACGACATGTACAAAATATGTACAAATATTCAACCTTGATTGGTCGATCGGTACATGGGTTGGTCGACCGACCAGAGAAAATCCCCAGATTTTTCTGACCAATCGGTCGATTGATTATTTTGATCAATCGAACGACTAGAGAGAATTTTCTAGCTCCCGAGAAAAATTAGTTTTCTGTCGGCCGATTCTTCTGATCAGTCGACCGATCAGGTGACAGATCAAAGACGTTAGAACTTTTCTAAAATTCACCAAAATAGAAAATTTTCAAAGAAACTCATATATACAATCTTGCTTTACTGTAATTAGGGTTTACTATGATACATGTAACAACAAATATAAATTTGAGGGGATCTAATAACCCTAACATGATTATATTTGTAAATTCATCATAAAAACAATTAAATTAGAAATTTGAGGGGATCTAATAACCCTAACATGATTATATTTGTAAATTCATCATAAAAACAATTAAATTAGCAAAAATCTCATGTTAGATTTACTTAACATGATTATATTTGTAAATTCATCATAAAAACAATTAAATTAGCAAAAATCTCATGTTAGATTTACTTTAAATCTTCAACCCTAATTAAGGAATTCGTTTCATAACTTTGCAATCAGAAAAAAATAAACTTTTACGTCATAAACTTTAAGGGGGTGGTCCCTATACATATCAAAGGTTTTAAAAATCCAATAAAAACCAAGAAAATAGGGATGAGTTTGGAGAAGATGAAACTCACTTTTTGAAAACATTTTGATCTATCACATGTGGAAGAAAAGCTCGATCCTTCTTTACAAAAGCCGTAGATATCGCCCTACTCTCGAACTTTGCTTCACGAATCTTCTCCCAAAGAAAGATAAAATTTTCTAGGGTTTTGAGGGTGGTGGCAGCTGCTCAGAACGTGAGGGATGAAGAAGAAAAGAGGAGAAAGTTACGTAGATTACACACAAACCAAAACGACCGCCCGAAAATCAAAACCACCAGCTTACGGATCGGTTCGACGATTCTTTAGGCGATAGTCGCACTGCTGCATCGCTGAAGCAAGATCGATATTACGTATACACACACACAACACACATCACACACACACACACACACACAACACACACAACACACACACACACTACATCACACATATATAAAAAAACAAAAAATATATAATATAAAATATTATTATAATTATACAACAATACACACAACACAACAACATACACCCAAATTTGATATAAATCCATGTCACACAACAACAAAATTGATGCTAGGTAGCCCTTCTCAAGCCTTTTATAAAGGCATTATAGATCTCATTAACCAAGAAGATTCTCCTAAACCTTTCTCTTCAATAGTGAATATAGAAGTTGAATGGGTTACGAAAAAGACCCATGAAATTGTTCTATATCTAGAACAAGAAGATATTTCATTAATGCATGATTATGAAAAGCTCAGACAGAAATATCTGAATGAGACATATTATCCAACTCTTTCATTAAAATCAAGAGTCAGGATGAAAACTCTAATTATACAAAAGTGTATGAAAATTACACACTTCTGGAGTAGCGATAATCATAGTGTTCCTCCCAGCTTCAGTAAGTGTATAATTCAAGAAGTAATAAAACCTTATGATTGGGCAATAAACCCTAATCAAGAACTTCCTCTGGTAAAAGCCCAGAATACAAAATAGTTATACCATTTTGACTATTGGGACTATCAGCAAGCCTTTTATAAAGTCTTATTATATCAAAATTACAAAAGCAAATATACTTGGATGATTAAATTATGTCCAGAAGTTGTTCAAAAGGCTTACCAAATTGGTTCTTTGATTGGTGGGAAAAATATGGTGTCGATATGAAGATTCTTCCAGAAGCAATTGTGAAACTATATTCGACATGGATAGAATCTCATCCGATAATATCAAAATTAGATGATAATCATGTTGGATTATGTGCAATATATTTCTTTACAGAAGCAAAAATACCATGGATTTGGACATGGTCTTTTGAGACAGATTGGACTAATAGTCATCTTCTTATTCTAGAAAGAAAATACCATAATAGATGGTGGTCTTCCATAATAATAGAAGATAAAGTTAAAAAAATTGAATAGATTATCCAAAGAAATACTAAGATTCTCGAGACATCAATATTTCAAGAAATGCAAAAGGAGAATCTAATGCTAAAAATAGCAAAAATGATAAAGAGAAAATATCCTCAAGCATCTGATGCAGAAATACAGCAGAAATGTCTAGAATACATAAAAAATCAATTCTTTGAAGCTTTTGAAATGAATGATTCAAAATCAGTAAAAAGTATTGAATCTACATGAGAAGATATAACTCTTCAAGATGCACAAGACCCTGATAAAGACATAGATACAATGTGGGATGCTGCAATGGAAATTTTAAATTCTCTAAACATAAAAGGAAAAGGAATTGTCTAAAAATCAATTTTGAGTTGAACCCCGGGGAGCCGCTCAAAAAGCCACTTTTAATAAGACGCTTTTAAAAAGCAACTTTCCAAAAGAAGATTCCCTTTCTTTTATAAAGAAGATACTATTCACTTTTATAAAGTACCTTGTAAAAAAGGAGATGCCACGTCTTATTACGCGACGTTTCTGAAGAATCTTTTGGAAATTTATAAATATGTGAAGGGTGAGAAACTTGGAGGTAGAGTTCAAAATTAGAAGAAAAATAAGAGTGATCTAAGAGAGAAGTTTGTAAGAGTGTTTCTACTTTGTAAAATAGAGTACTTTGTAAAATATCGTGGAGCTTAATAAAGAAGAAGGTATTCTACAAAGTGGGCATTTAAAATTGTCTCCACTCATTCAAATTTGGTACCACATTTACATGGGTAGGGAGTGGATGGGGATGTGACACATTACTACCAAGCATAAAATTTGTGCTTGGTACTAAGCATACCCATATTTCTCATATATATTGTAGGCGTCAAAAATTACCTATAGGTCCCCGCACGCGGCTCGAGACAGAGAGAAAATGATGAACGTCTCTATTCGAGTCACAGAAACTCATTTGATAACAACAAACACACGGAGTGAGTCGACGGACCATACAAAGCAACAGAACAACAGAATAACGGAAACACGAGCTGATGGGAGCCCCACGTCGCTTACGAAAGGTGAAGCGCACCTCATATCCTATTTATTCCATATGTGATTCAACCATGGGAGCTTATAGATCTCCTCATTAGCTTTCTAACGCATCTTGAACCATGTAATTCCGAGTTCGGACGATAAAGATACGGTGGAAACACTTAGAACCGCAAAACCAGGTCCAGACCAAAAGTTTGGCCAAGACACCAAATGGTGTCTCGAACTATGTAATTCTGAGTTCGGATGATAAAGATACGATGTAAATAGTTAGAACCACAAAACCAGGTCCAGGCTAATGCTTGGCCAAGACACCAAATGGTGTCTCGGCCAAGGCATGGCCGAGACACCACATGGTGTCTCGACCAATGCTTGGCCGAGACACCAAATGGTGTCTCAGCCAAAGCATGGCCGAGACACCAAATGGTGTCTCAGCCCAAGCTTGGCCGAGACATCCACGGGTGTCCGCAAAGCCGGAAATCTGGTTTTGGCAGTTT
>NC_033802.1:26782736-26784696 GCF_001876935.1 Asparagus officinalis
GGATCTGAGAAAGGCTTTTGACACTATAAATTAGGATTTCATCAAATCTATGCTAGTGGGTATGAGCTTTCCTGAAATAATATCTTTTTGTGATAGGCATGGAATATTTATCAAGGAGGCTAGGCTTTCTTAAAGATGACAGGATGTTCAAATTCCATCCGAAGTGCTCTAGACTGAAGATAACACATTTAATTTTTGCTGATGACTTATTAATGTTTAGCAAAGCTGATATTATTTCAATTACTAGACTGAACACTTGCTTACAAGAGTTTTGCTAGGTATCAGGGTTGGAAGCTAATCCTAGTAAGTGTTCTATCTACTTGAGTGGAATTGAAGACAACTTAAAAGCCGAGATTTGCACATATTTGAGATTTTCAGAGGGAATACTGCCAATGAAATATTTGGGTTTACCATTGATGACAAGGAGGCTAACACATATTGAATGTTCTTCTCTAATTAGCAAAACTACTGATCAATTCCAAAGCTGGCAACAAATAGAAAATTATCATATGCGGGGAGAATTCAAATGATAAAATTTGTTATCCTGGGGATTCAAACCTTTTGGGTTAGCAACTATATCTTGCCGGTTAAGGTACTTGAAAAAATTGACAGGCTTTGTTCATCCTTCCTATGGGGTTAAAAAATTCACTTAATTTCCTAGAATTTAGTCTGTCTGGGAAAGAAACAAGGAGGTCTAGGTCTATTTTTAGCTAAAACTTGGAACTATACAGCAGCTATTAAATTATTATGGATGATTCATCAGAAGAAGGATTTGCTCTGGATCAAATGGATACATGGTCACTATCTATAAAATTCAAATGTATTGCAAGTTCAGCAAAGGGAGAGTGACTCATGGATTTGGAAGCAGCTTTTCAAAGTTAGAAACATGATAATAACTAAATTTGGTAGTGCCGATAATATGCAAAACACCTTTGATGGTTGCTGTGTCAATGGCAAAATCCAATTATCCCTAGTATACAATGTTCGAACTCAGCCTACTACATCAGTAACCTGGGCGGGCGCGACTTGGGGGGATTGCACTATCCTAAGCATTCAATTATTCTTTGGTTAGTCAATCACTCTAGACTCCTCACTTAGGAAAGGCTGCATCGTCTTAGAATACTAGACACTAATCAATGTGTCCTGTGTTCTAGTCAATTGGAAAACTGCGGGCACTTGTTCTTTGAATGTCAGTATTCGGTTGATGCTTAGAACAAGGTGATGGACTGGATGGGATTTACATGGAGATCATGTGATTGGAGCCAACTCATAAACGAGTACTCTTATAATCTAAAAGGGAGGGGATTCAAGAAGAAGTTGAAGAGAATAGCTCTCTGGTTGCAATATACTCAATTTGGCAAGAGAGAAATGTTAGAATCTTCCAAGGGAGAGCTCGTGGATCTGAGAAGCTTTTTCGTGCTATAAAATTCACCATTTATTCTAAAATTTTGAACGAAAACTTACCTGCACATATGAAGGAATTCTTAGAGAAAATGTAATTTTTGTTTCTAGTTTACCAGGCTAAGCTAAGCTTGATTTTTGATGTACAACACAATTTCACAATTGGAAAATGAATAAAGTTTAAATTCATTGACTAAAAAAAAGAAGTTTGCTAGAATGAGCTTCGCTCAAACTGTTCAGCGACCTTCACCCCAAGCTGCCTAGCGTGCTTTGCATTCAACCGTTATAGGTGAACCTAGCCATTAACCTTTTCAAAAGCTATTTAAATGAAAATGGTTCACCCCATTATCTCCTAAATTAATGGCCACTAAACCTATATTTAATAGTCATTAACTCTATCTCTTAGCTTATAAGAGGAGAGAAAATTGCTTATCTTTGGGCATCCTGGATTTTAACAATCTTGGCATTTAATTTTTCTTGATCCAGAGAAGACTTCAGCATCTTCAAAAGAACTTTGGCAACTGTCAACTAGCTGAAGACTTAATGCTTCGGTCGGACC
>NC_033802.1:26784706-26807500 GCF_001876935.1 Asparagus officinalis
AAAGAACCCAGATAATATAAAATTTTCTTATTTCTTGTAGTTTCTTTTGAATTGTAATATTGTAGGCAGTGAAAATTGCCTAAGTGTCTAGCCCCGCCTGCCAATAGCTTGGGCTTGTCTACATTTAGCGAGCCCAGCGAAGCTCGCCTGCAAGCACGAGCGAGCTCGCCAACATGCTCTGCTCACCAGTATGAGCCAAACATCTCCTGTTTATTGAGCTCGCCCGTAGAGTCTAATCGCCTCCCTGATGAGCTCACCTGTAGAGCTCAACCTCGCCTCCTTGATAAGCTCGCCCGTAGAGCTCAGCTTCTCCTATTTGTTGAGCTCGCTCGTAGAGCTCAAGTTCGCCTCCTTATTGAGCTTGCCCATAGAGCTCAACCTCGCCTATTTGTTAAGCTCTCCAGTACGAATCCAAGCTTGCCTGAATGCTTCGCTGGCCCGCACGAGCCAAGCATGCCTATAGGGAGTTCGCCCACACGAACTCTGCTTTCCAATGAACGCTAGCTCACATATTAGAGGGACCCACCGGCCGACCCCGCCTATTCATCAAGCTCGCATGCAAGCTCGCCTGAGCATTCAGATAGCTCACGAGCTTGCTTGTAGCTTTGCCAGCCTCGCCTGAGCAATGCAAGGGGGTTGCTTGCTTGTGGGAGTGGGCCTACCCACTTCCCACGTCCTGGGTGATGATGAAGCATGGCTCTCATCACCCTTATTAGTGGTCACATCCCACATCTAGGTGAGGGCATGATGCCCCAAACCCATTGGTGGTCATATCATACAAATAAAGGGATGGCCCATGCCATACCTTGCCTATTTAAAACCATCTTCATCCAACGTGAGGGAGGGGGGGAGATTTTCATACTCAAGGTTATTCAAACAGAGACCTTCATTGGGCTCACTTGCTTAGTAGAACATTCCTAGCTCCTTACTTGGATTGTTGAAGCAGACTCAATCTGAACTCTTAGATTTGAGGCTCGTTAGCTCTTTGCAAACTCTTGCATTGTAGCTCTCTCCAAGCTCACAGCTTTGATATTTTTCAAGCTCGGGTATAGTCAAACGCTCTAGAGCCTCTACTACACACTGAAGCTCCAACCACAACTTCGATCGGATCGTCCTAGGAAAGCAAACTCAGCAAGATCACCGAGGGAGGCGTCCTACCTCTGCCAATAAACCCACATTAAATAAGGAGGGTCATTCCCTCCTCCTCTGTTGTAAAACATTAATCATTAGTTTGTAATAAGCCAATCTTATAAATACAAACAGGCCCCCTCGAGTGGGAAGTCAATCTTTTATGCACCAATAAAAGATGGTGACCAAAGTGGGAGAAACCGTTCACTCAGATGAATTGATGGTGTGCAGTTCGACGAAGTTGCGGAAGGGACAACTGTTGAGTCCCTTATGATTGAGTTCGACCAAGCCAAGTATGAAGAATACTTTTTTTCTTCCTCCTCTGGTAGCCATGCATCACACAAGCGCTACAGAGTCGTGCATGTGGCCCGACCCCAAGAGGTTGAGGCAGCCACGCTTGAGAGCTCTACCTAAGCTAAAGCAAGGGGTTCTATCTCCCCCAAGCCAGCTAAGGCCGAGCCAACGGCCAACCAAGCAAGCTAAAGGACTACTCGATGGGTTCCCAAGCAACTCGCATGGTCCCCCATGCAAGAGGAGAATGTGGTGCATGTCGGCATGAACCACGGCTTCACCGTTGACATGAACGCTCCCCTCTCCAGAAGAGCCCAACGGTGGCGACGACAAGCTCTCGCCCGTCGGGAAGCCCGGGTCTCCACTCCCTATGATGGCCTGAGTTACTATTCAAGCCTAAGAAGAGCCATACATGAACGCAAAGTTCCTAGTTTTGTCGGATCAAGTCGATCAGGCGAACTTACCTATTCAGACGGGCCCCCCTACATTGGCAAGGTTCCTAAAATGGACGAACTTAGTGTTCCGGGCGAGCCTGACATTTCAAGCGAGCCTCACTCCAACAGCCGAGTTTCCCATCTGGCCGGACTCAGCAACTCAAGAGAGCCTACTAAAGCAGGCGAGCTTTGCTCTTCAAGTCATCTGTCCAAATCAGAAAAGTCGTCCAGATCAAGCGAACCATATAATTCAGGCGAACCACGCCTTCAAACAGGTGAGCTCCACACAACAAGTGAGCTTCGCCTGTAGCATAGAATCCAGCATGTAGCGAACCCCAGCAGGACCACCTGAGAACCAACCTTAGCCGAAAAGGCAATGCCAGAACAACTCAAGCGAGCGAACCTCGCCTGAACGAACAGACGACACGAGCTCGCCAGCAGTCGGCTGAAGCTCGTTCAAGTTCCAGACCTCGCTTGATAAGGCAAGGTCGCCTGAATGAATAGACGGCTCGAGCTCGCCAGCAGTTGGCTGAAGCTCGCCTAAACTCTAGACCTCGCCTATCAAGGCAAGGTCACATGAATTCGACACTTGGGAAATTTCCCAAATGGTCTCATTCCGACTCCTTTGAGTCTCTTCCACGCAATTGCACATTTGATCCTTCCGACACTGGGGGTTGCCACAACCAACCCGTAGGAGATCTTAGGGATCATCTAACTTGCAAATGCACTATTCATGAGGCAAACCCTAAGTGCCATTGCGAGAGGCTCATCCAGGCGGTACTTGCTGACTGCCGGTGCATCGAGACACTGAAGCCATTAGTGTTCAGGGAGCTTTCTCAGCTTGTTTGAGAGGCTTTCTCAGCTATCTCTTGAGCCAAGACATCCTCACCGAAGACGCAATTGTCGGAAGAGGCAAGCTATTGGTGACTTAGAGCTTCCAACAGCCACAGTCAACATGACAGGGAAAAGTAAATCTTGGTATTCGGATTCATCAGATATTGAATACCCTGGGATTCAAATAGCCCCCTATTGAAAAAGTAGGTGTACACCAACACACTCGCCTTCAAATAGGAACAACTATCCTGTTTGATTATGCCCATTTGTTGCCTATCTATGATAACGAGGACGAGGTGTGCGCAGCAGCAGCAACGTCTTAGACTTCAAGCTCAGCCTATGGAAAGCATGCAAAGGTGCACATGGTGGAATCCTCTAAAGACTTGGCCAAAAAGATTGAAGAACAACATGCAACCATCATCTCTCTAAAGGAGATGATGGGACAACTTCTCAGCGAGAAGAAGAAGAAGAGGAATTTGCGAAATCGACAAAGACCCTCGAGGAGCAGAGAGCGAGAGCTTACTCCCCCTCATACAACCGGAGAAAAATATAATCGCGAGCAACACTCAGATTATTCTAACAAATCCTTGGGAAGACACTCGCATTAAGGCAGCACTCCCCTAGACAAAAGGTTCGATGAGTTCCAAAGTCAGCTCAACGCCTTGAAGCTCCAGAGAAACATGAACGAGTTGGGGGTGGTTCGACCGTATCTAGTCGAATGGGACACGGTCGCCTACCCAGCAAAGTTCAAACCAACGAGTCTGGTCTAGTTTGATGGAAAGGGCTCTCCCTCACAGCACGTCTACTATTTCCTATCTCAGACGGGATTCCTCACGGGAAACAACGCCATTCTCACCCACTGTTCATTAGTACCCTGAGAGGGGAGGCCTTTGAGTGGTTTCGTAAGCTGGAACCAGGCTCCATCATGACATGGGCCAACGTAGAGAAGCGTTTCTTGGCCGTTTCTTCAATGATGATACAAAAGTATCGATGGCCACCCTGCTGGTCGATAAACAAAAGAAGACGGAGTCAGTCAACGATTGCGTCAAGAGATTTAGGAATCAGTCACTCCAGTGTCGGGACCAAGTCTGCTTGAACACCCTGATTGAAATGTGCTGCAACAACCTCTCAGTCGACATTCTATCTAGAATCGGTGTTGTGGAAACCCGGGCCTAGAAGGAACTTGTTTGCCAAGGTGAGCAAGTCGAGAACATGATCAAAAGATTAGAAGCTGAAGAACCTCAGCCCAAGAGCAGAGCTTCGAAACTAAACACCTCTAGGAACCCTCGATCAAGAGGGAAGGAGATCATGGCTGTCGATTCCACTCCAGCCCCCAAACCTGCATTGAGGAAAAAGCCCAGGCCCTTGGAGCAATGCCCGCAAAGGCAATACGACTTCAAAGAAGACCAGGTGGTGGCTACCTTTAACACTCTTCTCAAGAGCAGCATGATCAATCTGCCAGAAGTCATGAAACCTAAAGATGTGAACAAAACAGATGATCCAGGCAACTGTCCGTACCACAGATTTGTCGGACACCATACCTCTAAATGCTATTTCCTTAAGGATAAGCTGCAAGCTATTTATGACACAGGAGTCCTAAAGAAAGAGAAAGTACATAAAGCAGTGACTACAAACATGATCACCCTTCAATTTGGAACAGGTCTCCCTGAGGTTCATACACCGACAGGAGTCATGCCTATCCCCAAGGCGGAACTGAAGATTGTCAATCCTGATCATCACAATCAATGAGAAAAAGGCTTGGTACCACAGACCTTCCCATCGAGACAGGTGATGTGGGTTCATCCTGATCTCCTTGACGACGAGCAATGGACTTCCAACAAGTCCAAGGGAAATCTAAGCTTTGTAATGTCATTTCGATAATTCTGGACGACAACAAAGGAGAGGTAGCGACCCTCACCAATTCTGATGAGGAGGCAGATGCATTGATCACCCTAACAGGAAAAGACTTTTCCAAGAACTACCCTCTGATGATAGAAAGTCCGGTGAAGCTACCAGTAGGATTGCTACCGATAGTTCAGCCAAGTCCTGACAGGCCAAGCTCGAGTGGTCAACCCTTTCGGTTTGACCTACTCGCCCAGCTGAAGAATATTCCAGCTAGGATCACCCTATACGAGCTCCTGAGGTTGTCCAGGGAAACTCGTGATGCCCTACGAGAGGCGCTGACTGATTCAGAAGCTTTTGCCACACATTTCTTGCCCACTCCCAAAGAAGAGGCATAAATGGGATGTTCGCAATGCTACCAGGCATCCAAACAGCAGATCCCCTGCATCACTTTCACTCCAGAGGATATGCTCATCAAAAGCACGTCTCGCGACTGACCTCTGTACTTTATAGGATACATCAGCTCCTCGAGAGTAGACAGAATCCTTGTGGATCCAGGGTCTGCACTGAGCATTGTCTCCCTAAAGCTTATCAAGCATTTGGGGGTGCATCAAAAGCGGTTGTCTTCGACAACCACCACAATCTTTAGCTTCAACGCCACAAGATCCTGACCACTTGGGAAAATTCATCTCAAATGCTGACTGGGTGACATGAAAACTGAGGTGACCTGCTATGTCATCGACACAGAACCCTCATACAACATGTTGTTGGGCCGACCATGGATCCATAGCAACAGGATAGTCCCATCCACATTACACCAATGCTTGAAATATGTGGATGACTATGAACAGGTGAATACGATGGTTATGAATAAACAACCCTTCAAAGGAGTTTAAAACTACTTCACTGACTCTCTGCTCTACCAGGACTCTGAACTGGGAAACAAGCCACCGGTCGAGGAAGGAGGCAGCGACATTGAGGCCGATAGTGTGTCTATGTGCAATGACAGTCTTATCTTAAATGACATTGAACCCATTGTAGTCGGCTACGAAGGCCTTGCTGTAACTGATGCTGACAAGGCGGATGGACTTACCCTGAACGAGGAACCTCATCTTGCTTACTTGTCGTCTGGTGCAGAATCTGTTGATGATAAGCTCAGCGACTTGATCTCAGGATTGTACTCTGATTCTTCTTTATACTTGCCCGTGCACTCGACATTTGTCACGAACAAGCAGATGGTTGAGTCCTCACAAGCTGTCTTTATCATACCCACCCATAATATTTCTCTTCAAAAGATTATCTTTAGAAGTATAGACCAACGCGCACGCACATTATGGGACGAGTCCGACAAAGATGAACCTGCTCGTCAATTCGCATGTTACAGCCCCATCACAAGATGCATGATGGAGAGGATGGATTACGACTTCATCCGCCAAGAAGGTTTGAAGTACGACAAAGGCCAAAAGACGCCTCTCCGACCTGCCTACATATCTAAAGGGAAGCTTGACAATTACTATGGCAAAACTCGAAGAGGGTTAGGTTACTCCTCCTCTTCCTCGAACTTGTACTACAATTTTGGTGAAATATCTGACGATGCTCACTCTGATGATCGATCGTCAATGTCCTCAACTTAGGATTCAGATGTCAGCATTGGGGCCATGTTCAAAGACTTCATGGTCAACATGGCTACGGTCGATACCGCTGAAATCTAAGAGGATGAATAGATTTCACTTTATGATGAAGCATGGTATCACCACGTTAATAGCTAGTGGAGTGGTCGCTTCGAATAGCATGAACCGTCCACAGAGGACAAAGTACTCCAAATAAATATGGGAGATGAGGCAAGTCCCAAACCCATATTTATCAGCAACAACTTACCTCCCCAGGAGAAGGAAGACTTCATATCCCTCATTTGAGAGTATATCGATGTCTTTGCATGGAATTATTAGGACATGCCCGGCCTTGATCCTCAGATCGGCATGCATCACCTCAACATCAGTTCAGACGCCAAGCCCATCAAACAGCAGCAGTATGGTTTCATCCACAAATCATGGAGGCAATCAAAGCCGAAGTTAAGAAGTTGATCGAATCAGGCTTCATCAGAGAGGAGCAACACCTCGATTGGGTAGCTAACATTGTTCTAGTTCTAAAGAAGAACGACAAGATCCACATCTGCATCGACTATAAAGACCTCAATGCTGCATGCCCCAAGGACGAATTCCCTTTTCCCATTACGGATGTCATCATCAACAACACATGTGGTTTCGAGGGGATGTCCTTCATGGTCGGATTCTCAGGGTATAATCAGATCAAGATGCACCCTGAGGACGAGAAGCACACTTTGTTCAGAACTCCGATGAGGGTGTACTGTTACACAGTCATGCCCTTTGGGCTCAAGAACATCGGCGTAACCTATCAACGTGCAATGAGCATCATCTTCTGAGATCATCTACGAAAGATAGTTGAATGCTACGTGGATGACCTAGTCATGAAGAGTTGTGACAAAGACAATCACCCTCAAGACCTGAGAGCCATGTTTGACCTTATGCGCTCCCATCAACTAAAGATGAACCCTACAAAGTTATTTTTAGGCATGACACGTGGCAAGTTCCTCAGATTCATCATCACGATAAAGGAGATTCATATTAATCCTGACAAAGTGCGAGCTCATAAAAGTCTTTCGAAGGACAGGCAATCTGCGATCTCATGGCCAACTACTCACTCGAGTCGAAGGCTGACTTGTTTGAAGACATGCCAGAAGAAACCTATGAGGTCAATGCTACCTCGTAGGAAGAAGCCTGGCGACTATACTTCGACGACGCATCTCGCGTAGGTACAAGTGGGTCTATCATCGCAGGTGTGGGGGTGGGTCTTGGTTTCTCAGCGAAACCATGTATTACCCCGAGCTTTCTCACTAATTGAGCCATATACCAACAATGTGGCTAAGTACAATGCGTTGTTCATTAGACTCAACTTCGCCAAGGAGTTGGGGGTGAAGCATCTTGAAGCCTACGGTGACTCTCAACTCATTGTCAAGCAAATGACGAGAGAATATGAAGTCAGAAATGACGACTTAATCCTATGTCACCAAGCGGTCATTAAATTAGCCGAATCATTCGAAAGATTCCGCATTGAGCACGTTCTCCATTCCAAGAATACGCATGCAGATGCATTGGCATCATTGGCAGCTAACCTAGCTCAGCCACTAGGGATAAGCTAACAATTCACCATCGCAAGCCGACGACTCTACCAACCGAAGTATGCTCTGGAGGTGAACACAACTTACTAGTGGGCCAATCAACTCGAGCCGAGAGATTAGTGCTTCCCGGTCATTGACTATGTCTTGTACGGTATACTACCTGAAGACATCAAGGAGCGGGATTCTGTTCGCAGACGCGCACCGAGATTCTACTATGATGCAACCACAAAGGCATTGTATCGTAGATCCTACGACGGCATGCTGCTTTGATGTCTCTCAACGACAGAAGCACAGGAAGCTCTGAGGGAAGCCCATGATGGAACTTGTAATGCTCACTAACCCGAACCTATGCTCTGGGACCGCTTGCGAAGAATCGACTACTATTGGCCCAAAATGGTCAACGACGCCGTCGCTTACACCAAGAGTTGCCATGCGTGTCAAATCCACGCAAATTACATGCACAAACCACCCGAAGACTTGTATCTGACGGCAACTTTGTGGCCATTTGAGACATGGGGGATGGATATCGTCGGACCGATATCTCCTCCATCGGCTAAAAGTCATCGATTCATCCTTACGATAACCGGCTACTTTTCCAAGTGGGCCGAAGCTGTCTCCTTAAGAGAAGTCAAAACACATAATATGATCAAGTTAATCAAGCATCACGTCATCTACCGATATAGCATCCCAAGGCGCATTATTCATGATAATGGATCATAATTCGTGAGTCATGCCTTTACTCGGTTCTGTGACAAATTTAGAATACAGAACCTGGCATCCACGGCTTATAATACCTCAGCAAACGGATTAGCCGAGTCTTTCAACAAGACGATCATCAAGATCTTGACCAAGCTGACCTCCAATAGCAAGCATGACTGAGATGAGAAGCTAGGTGAAAGATTATGGGCGTATCGGACCACGGTTTGCACACCAACTGACGCCACCCCATACTCATTGGTATACGGTTGCGAGGCCGTGTTACCACTCGAAATTCAGATTCCGTCCCTAAGCATCATACTTGCAACAGTGATGACAACTGAAGAAAGTCATCAACGGCATCTCGTAGAATTGCAAGCGTTAGATGAAAAGAGGCTTGAGGCTCAACAACACATTGAGTTCTATCAAGCCCAAATCTCCAAGGCTTTCGACAAGAAAGTCAAACATAGATCCTTCAAGGAGGGAGAGTTGGTCCTTGCAGTTCGATGACCCATGATCCTCAAGTCTAAGAAAAAAGACAAATTCTAACCCAAATGGGAAGGCCCATTTGTAATAAAAACAATCTATTCAAATGGAGCTTATCGCCTCATTAAACCGAACAGTGATAAGATTCTGATGCCTATCAACGGCAAATTCTTGAAGAAATACTACCCTTAGTCTTTTTCCAATCTTCTTTACTCTAACAAATATAAGAGTATAAATTGTTTCTCCTTGCTCCAACAAGTATATGAGTATAAACGGCTTCTCCTTACTCCGACAAGTATACCAGGATAAACTGCTTCTCCCTACTCTAACGGGTATACGAGTATAAACTGCTTCTCCTTACTTCGATAAGTACACGAGTATAAACTACTTCTTCATATACTCCAATAAGTATACGAGTATAAAGTGCTTCTCCTTACTCCAACAAGTGTACGAGTATAAACTGCTTCTCCTTACTCCAACAAGTATACGAGTATAAACTGATTTTCCTTACTCTGACAAGTATATGAGTATTAGCTGCTTCTTCCTACTCCAACGGGTATACGAGTATAAACTATTTCCCCTAACCTCCAACTGGTATACGAGGCTAAATTGTTCCCTACCTTTGACGGGAAGTTCCTAGAGAATACTACACATGATATTCTTCAGGGTAACCCGGGATAAGCTGATTATTTTGGATGAAAACCAACCATCTGAGTAATCCACTATTAATCATGATAAAAATGATAAGGAATATCCTATTATGGTTGTTTGATCATTTCCAAAATGATTAAAAATCTCTAACTGATATATGAGGCTAAATTGTTCCTTACCTTTGACGGGAAGTTCCTAGAGAATACTATACGTGATATTCTTGAGGGTAACCCGGGATAAGCTGATTATTTTAGATGAAAAACAACCATCTGAGTAATCTACTCTTAATCATGATAAAAAGGATTAGGAATATCCTGTTGTGGTTGTTTGATCATTTCAAAAATGATTAAAATCCTCCCACTGGTGCATGAAGCTAAATTATTCCCTACCTTTGAATAGTTAGGATCGTCCTAAATTCCCACTTGGTCAAACTTCCTACAATTAAGACCAAAGCCAAACTGTCAAGTTAAATGTCATCTCTGATAGTCATTTCCCCATCAGACTCATTCAACTGGACGATGGATCTTGTAAAACTATCAAGCTAACCATTACCTCTGATAGTCTTCTCTAAATTTCCCCCGTCGATCCTCTCCAATAGAACGATGGGACCACTCCCACTATCATGTTAACAATTACTTCTGACGAATCAACTTACCAATCCTCTCCAACAGAATAATAATCCCACAGAGTTGCTCAAATCGCAACAAACTCCCACTGTCACGTTAACAACCACCTCTGACAAAATCGACTTACCAATCATCTTCAATAGGATGGTAGGTCCTCAAAGTTTCTCCAATCATGATAATCCTATCATGTTAATGATTACCTCTGATAGTCAACCTCGTCATTCCCACGAATGGCGTTGTCTGATCAATCGTCACACTCATACGTCCCTGAACGATCTGGTCCATTCCGAGCATTCTAATATTCTTAGAACCATCGATGGGTAGTAGCCTACCATGTGATGGCTTCTACATCAATTAATCGTCACACTTAACGTCCCTGAATGATTTGATTATCCTAACATCTGTTATTCCCACAAACAACATTGTTCGTCGATAACGGCCTACCAAGCAATGTGCCTTATCGATTCCCGGATGGCGACCTACTGAGTGATGAGTCATTATTTGGATCCTCTCCTGGTCGCTCACGTAGGTGATCGATCTTTTCAGGCTAAGTTGTTACACTTAATGATACAGTCCAATCTAATTACGACTTAACGGTAACAATTAACTCAACCCAACGCCTCTAACGACTAAGGGTAGGAAATAAATTTTAGCATTAAGTCTAAAAAAACTTTCTGATTACTCACCATACTAAGGGGAATAGTATGGCTAGCCCAATTCAAACGGTAATCGGTAAAGGCAAATCAAACCCGTTGACAGCTGAAGATTTGATAAAAATCCTAAGAAAGACAAGAGTAAAGGAGCGTATGCGCATGACATTAGGCAACAAAAGCATAAACTTCATTCATGAGCTAATTTTAAGACAATACATTCAAATAAAATTATAACAATACATTCAAACAAAGTCATAACAAAACAAAAAGAGTCTCAAATATTAGTCCACTCTGCCTAACCTAGTCCAACACACTGAAGGAGACGAGCTCAGCTATAATAGTGGCTATCTCCTTCGCCCAGTCCGTTCGGACCTGGTCCTCTGCCTCCTTCCAGATCTTGGCCTCAAAGGACGCAGCAGCGGCAGAGTCTTCTTGACGCAGCGCCTGGAGGGCCTACATCTCCCTTTCAATGGCGCTGTGAGCATCCATTCTTTCAAACTGTAAGACTCTCAGATTTGACTCTTCCTTAATAAGCTGGGGCTTCATTTGGGCAATGGTGGAGCTTGATGCATCAATCTCATCCTGCAATAGCGTTGTCGGTTAAGCAGATGCGCGATGAGAGCCTCTTTGTCCGATAGGTCCCTCTCTCAAATCTCCCGCTCCCACGCCCCTCTGATCCGAGCCTAAGCTATGAGCTGCTCCATATTGGGTTCCGAGTCCGCACGCAACAAACCTTCCAAGCACGTCAGACGTAGCTCGAAGCTGAGAAGGCTTACTAGGCAACGTGAAGCTTCACGGGCCTCACCCAAACGCCTGAGATTAGCTATGCAATTTATGAGGAAAGGCCTAAAATCTGTATAAGTCCCTCAACTAAGACTAACACTGGAGATCGCTTGTTTCATAGCATTCTCCAATTGCCTGAGGAGGTCCTGCACAGATCTAGAGCCCGGGGAGGCAGATTCTTGACCAGCAAGAATCATGGCAATAGACTAGATTAGGGGGATAGCTCCTTCGTCATCAAGAGGAAACTACGAGGAGGATTGTGGGATAGAGGTGGGAGTGTATTCTTTCCCCTTTGTCATGAAGAGGAGACTGCGAAGAGGACTACGGGGCAGAGGTAGGAGTGGATTCTTCCTCCTTGTCATCAGCGAGGATGACGGGTTTGGGTCGAATAGTCTTGGATCCTATGACCGGAATACCTTCTTGAGCTGCAAAATAAAACGTAAAGAAGTAAGAAATTTTGGCTCAAAAAGGGCAGAAAGTTTCCATGTCCTAAAGACAGGCGGCCTGCGAAGTGCGGACGAGCTCCACCATGCGAGCGAGCGAACAAAGCTCGCCTAACAACTGAGCTCGCCTGACAAAAGCCAAAAGTTTGCTTAACGAGCAGACCTCGCCAGTAAACAAGGCTCGCCTGTCGGAGGCAGGAGCTCACCACCCAAGCAGAGCTTGCCCGACAAATGACATTCGCCTAAGCGGAGTTCGCCTAAGCAGCAAAACCTTGCCAGAGTCGACAAGTTCATCATGGAAAATGAACAAAGGTTGTTCATCTTCCCAGTCTCATGGGTTCATGAACTTGGTTCAATCCTACATTTTTTTAAGGCACAGAAAGGGTACCTGTGGTGGTTGTGGTGGCCCCAGCAGTGGTGGAGGAAGAGGAAGCCTCCTTCCTCCCCTTCGAAGCACATGCTTTCACTCTTGGGGCCATCTCGAACTTGGGGAGCCTGAGTTTCCTATGAGAAAGCTTGAGCAAGAGAGTTCATAAGCACAATGATCTCCCTACAAAGGAGATGAGCGCTATGTATGCAAGATCTCAACAGTCGAGATTCACCAGCTCCACTTAGGCGAGTGGTTCGGATCGCCCGCAGACGGTTAGATTCGGCAGTTAGAATCGAATGGCCATGAGCGTGGCGGGACATTCGGAATTTCACATGAACAACCAAGATATGGTGGTTCAGGCACGATCTCCTATCAAAGTGGCAGTCGAGATCGAGAGCGCCACTGAACCAACAGCTAACATCAAGCGCGTGAAGATGAGGCATCCCTATCAGATCACGTTTAACGTGGTCTGACGTGCCCACGTTGCCTCAACTGATGTACCCATGTTGCCTCAACTGGCGAGCAAACACGTGGCTCACCCACCACCCTCTTGAGCCCACTTCATGCTTGAGCTCGCCTGCCAAGCAGCACGAGATCACTGAGGCTTGAGCTCATTTGATGCTTGAGCTCGCCTGCCAAGTAGCTCGAGCCCGCCCAATGCTTGGGCTCACCTACCAATCAGCTCGAGCGCGCCTATGACTTATTAAGCTCACCTGAAAGGTTCAACACATCCAAGGCATCCAAGCTCGCTTGGACCAAGGAACAATGATCCTGTCTCAAGCTATTCAAAGCGAATGAAAGCATATGCACAAGTTATTCAAGATGCAATGGGTGGATAATAAAGGCACAATTTCATTTCATAACAGTAGATTTTGAAATAATACGTTTGAACGAAGAAAATAAAGACATCTCAAAATCTACCCTAACGAGCTTAATCTAGCAAAGTGAAGGATGCGAGCTCGGTCTTAACAGTGGCCACCCTCTTCTCCCGGTCAGCCTGAAGTTACTCCTTAGCTTCCTTCTGGAGTTCGGCCTCAGCAAGAGCATCATCAGCTGCAGTAGCTGTATCTTCTCGACGCAACGCATGGAGAGCTTCCATCGCTTCTCTATAAGAACCATGAACTCTGGTACTCTCAAGCTTAATGTCCTTAAAAATTGTTTCTCCCTGGGCAGTCCTGACTCTGGTACACTCAGCAATGTTGTTTTAAGCATCCATCTTAGTCTGCGGATGACATTGATACTCACATAAGTTCGCGACAATAACCTCCTGCTCCGATATCCTCTTCTCTCGAGTTTTTGCTCGCGAGAAGCTTTAAGCCGAAATTCGATTATGAGTGACACTACCTCATCATGCGGGTCGATGAACCCCAACCCTTCCAAGTGATGCATGGCTTCCTCCAGGTGAATGAGGTTTTTCTCACAATGCCTAGCCAGCCCGATACCGCCCATGCGCTGGATGTCCTTCAGGCTATCAGCTATGAAGGGGTAGAAGTAAAAGAAGGTGCCCCACCCAATGCTAATGATAGAGATTGTCTGTTTCATAACATTCTCTAATTGTTAGATGAGGCCCTACACGGATCTAAGGTCCGGAGAAGCAGATTCTTGACCTAGGGCCATCACAGCAATAGGCGGTACCCGAGGGAGAGGCCCATCATCATCAACAGGTGGCCTCATTCTACCCCCTATGCTTGCTAGGTCTAGGAAACCAAGCTTAGGTGAAGGCTATGGAGAAAATTGTGAAATGGATGCTCGAGGGGGCAGCTCTTCTCCCTCATCATCGGAGATTATGATGGGTTCGGGATTAATGGGCTCCGATCTTTCTGGCCTCCTCTTACAGGCAATCTCTTCATATCGGTCCACTTTTTCTCTGGATAGAGGTCTCTTCCCAGAAGATCTTAGGGTGCGAGGCACAACAGTTGGTGCTTCTTCTCGAGCTACGAAACACAACAAGAGGAAATTAGAAACTTCAACCAAGTCTTGAGAACATGCGGCATGTAGTGTGCAGGCGAGGTTCATTTAAGCAGGTGAACAAACAAAGCTCACTCTCAATGATTCACTTACCACAACCCAAATATACAATATGTGAAAGTACTTAAGCTCAAATTAGTTGTGTGTGAAATCAATAAGTAAAAATAAAATCAAACTCAAATTAATCTAGCAAATAAAAATATAACAATTTAAATATAAACAAGCTAGATAATTGAGTTTAGAAAAACTTCTCCAAGAACAAGAGAGATAGAGATTCGAAGAATGATGCTCAAAACCGAAATGATCTCCTAAAACTTCTCCAAGAACAAGAGAGATAGAGATTCGAAGAATGATGCTCAAAACCGAAATGATCTCCTCCTCTTGTAAACTCTTTTTGTGATTCGAAGAATGATGCTCAAAACCGAAATGATCTCCTCCTCTTGTAAACTCTTTTTGTATAAACAAAAATACACTTAAAACTTTGAAACAAACTTGTGTAAACTCACGTAAACATCCATAAGAAATAAATGAGAGTTGAGGGCTTTTTATAGCCTCTCAAACCAATCAAAAACCCATAAAAATTGAGTCTGAAAAACTAGTCGTTACAGTGTCGTCGGTTGACTAATGCACTGTTCAGTCGACTGATGAGATGACCATTGGTTGATTCTGGCAAACTATCAGTTTATTGATGCAAGCCATCGATCGACTAAAAATAATGTTCAGTCGACTGATGGAGTTCGGTCGACTGAGCAGAAACTTTTTAGAAATTACCTAGTAGTTTTTCAGACGATTGATGCATAGTGTCGGTCGATTGAAAATACTGTTCAGTCAACTAATGAAGGTCGGTCGACTGAGCAGAAACTTTTTGGCAATTGTAGATCACTTCATCAATCGACTAATGAACAGTGTCAGTCGACCGAAAATCGTGCACAACCCAATTTTAAACAGAAAATTAGATTTTCAAAGTGTGTTTAAAAATAGCAAATAAATTTTAAAAATTATGAAACTTGGGAAAATGTTTATATGCATAAATATAAACATGTTAGTAAAGAAATTTTTGAAATATCATTCAACGTTTGTGAAAACTCATAGTAGGCTCATAACACATTTGGAAATTCTTTTGAATTAATTAATAGACTTTGTAAAAGATATAAAATATTATTGTTAAGTCAATAATCCAAAGACCCAATATTTTCTCAAAAACACTCATATTATGATAAAAACGAGAAATATGTGTGTGTATAAGAATTGAGCTCTAAGCATAACACACAAAGTATAATTCCTAAAACTACTATACCCAAGTTGTTGTGCATGAAGCTGGATCTTGAATATTAGATTTGAAATACGACGGCTTCATTCCAAATATCGTTGTTACAGCACAAATCCTTTCAACCTGGATACACATTTGAGAAAACAAAAATACTAGAAAATATAATTATAAATTGTTTGTTAATCATCAAAACTAGATTAGAAAGTAGGCTCATAAAAATGAGTCATAACAATCTTATCCTTTTTTATGATAAAAACAATTTTTTAGTAGATATAAAAGAATATAAAATGCATAAACAAGATACTCACTAACCACTTGTTTCTCCCCCTTTGTCAACATCAAAATGAGGAAAACAAACATTGAGATAGAGGGCAAACGCTCTCCCTACCTATAAGCATGGGTGAGTATGAACATAGAAAGAGATAGGGAATGCTCCTCCTATCAAAAAATCATAAAGCATAAAAAATATAATAAGGCATATATGTGAGTAAACATAAATATAAAAACACGCTAATCACAACTCACATACAAAGAGACCAAAAGAACATATATATGTACCATTTAAAAAAAAATGTTACAAGGGTCTCAAGATATAAAAACAAAAAAAATAAAAATCTATGAAAGAAAATAATTTTTAAAAAATCATCAAGTCAAATGAAGGGAGATCATTAAAAGATATTTTCAAATGAAAGCAAATCATGAAAGTCCATGTGAAAATCTAAATGAAAATCTCGATGTATCCCTAATGCTTGAAAATGAAAGAAAATCATGAACATTCATGAAGGACAAGAATCTAAGAAAATCATTTTTGAAAAGGACAAAGAGAATGATCAAGCAAACATAAAATATCTTTTTTTGATAAAGAAATGATTAGGAGAACACGATTCAAGTGATAAGCATACCCAATATGCCTCTTATATGACAAAAAACAATTTCTTTACAAAGAGGATAGGTAAAGATGTCCGCTAATAGAGATTCTCAATCAATATAAATAATGGACACATCTTTCCTATCTATATGATCATATAAAAAATAATATCGAAATATTTATGTGTCTCGATCATCCGCAAAGATCAAAAAAGAAGTGTATGCTTTGGATAAAACAAACATAGATCAATTAAATTATTTTCGACAAGAAAACTAGAAAGGCAATCATGCAAAGCTCTTGGAGGTTGTTTCAACCCATATAAAGATTTTGTACCCGAAAAAATATGATATGGAAGAAAAAGATCAATAAATCTCGGGGGTTGCTAAATATAAACCTCTTCTTCAGAATCAAAACCAATAAAAATTCATGATATGTAATGAAAACAAAAACAAATTTTAAAAAAATAAGTTTGATCAATATAAAAAAAATTTAAAATACCATTTATTTTATATTAAGAAAATCAAGTTTTTTTCTAAATATGATGGAAAAAATATTCTATTTAAAAAAATCATAAATTTGGTTACAAACAAAGTCCAAACAAAAATCATCTTTTAAAGAACATGAAAAACTAAAAATGCTAAAAGTTTTATTCTTTAAAAATCAAACTTATTTTCATACCCAAATACTCTTGGTACCGAAGAGTTTAGGAACATGACCTCTATCAATAAAGCTCAAAGTCTTAGGGTTATGATCCTATTTGGACGCATTTTGTGCACGGGTTCGATCATAGCAATATTCACGTAAATAACCCTTCCTATTGTAAAAAGTGCAATGGAATGGATTTACTTGTTTATGTTGATCGTTTGATTATGCACGTGAAACATTTGCATACAAATGTGGTGTTTTAGAAACATTTTGCAAATGTGAAACTCTTTTTAAATGAAAATAAAATTTGGTCAAATGGCCAAAACGACCACAATAATCACACTTGAACACATGAGCATGCTTATGATGAACAATAGGTGCATGTGTATGTGTGTGTGATGAGGAAACTTTATGGGATGAACAATAAGAATTAGTATTAGATTTTCTAGATTTTAGTGCATCATAGCAAAATTTTGCAAGATGACCTTTGCGGCCGCAAATAGAGCATTTATAAACTTTGCTATACATGTCTGCATAGTAAGTGAGTGTTTTTGAAATAGTATCACGCGACTTTACACACAATTCCATAAGGTTTTTATTATTATTAATGCATTTGTTTAAGGTTGAATCTAATGAAGATATCTGATTTTTCATATGATTCAACTCATTATTAGGCACATATGCATTAGCAATAGAAGTAGAGAAAACATGATCATTCTTAAAAGAATTAAATTCATCTCTAATAGCTTCTACTTCTAATAAGGCATCATTCTTCTCATGAGTTATATTAGCAACTTTGGAAGTCAAATCAATATGATCCAATTTTCATTGTTTTCTTTGATGATCATATTTTCTTTAGCAATAGAATCAAATTTGGAAGTTAGCATATCATGATCGGATTTTAACTCTACATGCTTGCTTTTTAAATTTACAAAATTATAATGTAATTTGTTATAGGCATGCATTAATCTCTCATATGCACAAGCGAGTTCATTAATAGATAAATCACATTCGGATTCGGACTCACATACCTTACTAAGGCTATCGCCCAGTGGTCGTGTGCTTTAGGAAGCTCCAATAGCACTTGAAGTGGAATCCTCCAAAGCATGTCAGATCTCCTTCAAGTTTCCTTGATGTGCTTCTATAAATATTCATAATTTTTTAGCACTATCAAAATGAGCAAGCTTATTAGATATAGATGAATCAAAAGCATTTAGTCAAAATTCTAACAAGAGCTTGTTCATTGTAAACATTCTTTTATCATTATTGCTCCACTTGGATTTCTCCAATGTGGGCACAATATATGCATGATCAATTATTTCCCATAAATCAAAATATTTAGATCTAACAAATAGTTTAATTCTAACATACTATTGAGCATAAGGGAAATCATTAAATTTTAGAGCAATATCAATGGCATAGCCTAAACTAGGTGCACCATGCATGTTCATGATAAATATGCAAGAAAAAATAATCATAAAGCTAGATTAGCAATAAATCAAAGTGAGGATCTTTGACTCAAGGCGATTAAGCCACAAATTAAAGAGCACCAAGCTCTGATACCAAACGAAAGTACCCTAGAAGGGGGTGAATAGGGTATTTGCTAATCTAATCCGGTATTAATGTTAAATTAAAACTTATTAACTAATATCCTAGCAAATATGATATGTAACAAATTATATGTAAGGATAAGCAATAATAAACAATAAAGACAATATGTGATATAATATATAACCAAGAATAAGTGCGCCAATGCCAAACACAAACACAAACGAAATGATCACGGAGTTCGGTCACCCTCGACATACGTCTCCGCTCCTCACCCTCGAGGAGATTCTCCACTATCACGCAAATAACAATTACACAATTCAGTTTTCAACGCTAACCGATAACATTTACAAATCATATAATTATCAATACACAATACACACCTCTAAGTGTTGACCTACCCATGTCACCTTTGTTCGCGGGGAAAATCGTTTTCTTCATTGTGATCTCAAAATAACAACTTTTTGTGGTTACAAAAGATCCGGTCTTTTTTAGATCCGGTTACAACGAAATCAAAGAAAATAAAAGAAAATTACAACTTTCTCCTTGTGAACAAATCGCGAGCTCCTGTTTTGCGGTCGCTCGCTTTTGTGGGTTCTTTGCCAACGCCGGGTTTAATCCGTGGACCACCGCGCGATCTAGATCCGGTCGGATCTACACGATTTGACGGGTATTATTCCACGAAGGGAATAATAGCCGGGAGGGATTAGTTCACTAAGGAAATAATCGCTCGGATCTTGGGATCTAAGACCAAGCTTAGATCCGGAGTGTGATCTCGTGTAGATCTCAGATCTGTTCTTCCCCTCTCTCGAACTCTTGCCTTTTGTGACGTGGATGCTCGCCGAGGATCAGATCTGGATGCCAAGGTCTTCAAGTCTTCAAAACTCTAAGCTCGGTCTTCAATCCGGCAGAGTTTCGGCTCTCAAAAGTCCAACCTTTGAAAATGAACAAAAGGGGGCCTATTTATAGGCTACCCTCACTGTGCCTTGGGCACAGTGCAGCCGGCCACCTTGAGGTGGCGGCCACCGAGCCACCTCAGGGTGGCTCGGCTTTGGCCGAGCCACCTTGAGGCGGCTCGGTTTGGCCGAGCCCCTCTGGGTTTGCTATTTTTTCCGTCGTTTTGCGCTGTATCCGTTTCTCGGTTCTGTCCGTGATTGGGTTGACTTAGATTCTGATTCGTTGATCTGATTTGGCAGTAAGTCGGATTCCTGATTTGGCAGTAAATCCACTTCTGAGTTCGAGTCCGAAACCGATCTTGATTTGGTCGTGATTCATCCGAGTCCGCTCTTGTTTGAATGACTCGTTGATTCCCCGAACTGTTGGCTTGATTCCACGCTCGAATGGATGTATCCCGTTGCTTGCGTGCGGTTCGTCAACCTCGTCGCCTCGTTGGTTCGTCGGTTTGTGCCGAGCTATGCTAAGGGACCTATAAGCAATTTTATACGTCTACATTCACAAAGGAGAAGAAGGAACGGATCTCTATACAAATGACAATCTTCTCTGGGTCACTGTCTGATAACAACTCCTTCACAAGGACGTGAAGCCGAGAAGAAAGCCCTACACAAAAAGGAGAAATCCGTCAAAAGCCTTGATGAAGAAATGAATGACATTCCTCAGTTGCTCAAGTTATACCTTCTTCCCCTTGAATCACTGGGGGTGGCGGAGGTGTAACGGCTGGGGGTGTACCAACTGGTGTAGTCCGGTGTCGTGTTGTTGAGTTATCCTTAAGAATATTTATGAAAACATTCTCCAGGAACTTCTCAACGAAAATTAGGGAACAGTTTATACTCATATACCTTATTGGAGTACTTTCTGTGCCCAAATGAACTGAACCGGTCTGATAATGACCCAAAAAAGGCAGTAATTAGGCTCAAAAAATCCTTCAACTCTTCCGAACGTATGGGAGAGGAGTGAATGAATGATGGACTGAACCGTCGATCGATTTGAAGTCGTTTCGACGATCGGTTCAGCTTCAATTTAGATTCCGGTTCAAAACCGGTCCGGTCCGGTTCAAGGCCGGTTTGGTTCAAGGCCGGTTCACCCTACAAAAGGGGTCTTTTTTCTTTTCTTTTCCCTCACCTAGGGCCGGCCACCTCTCTCTCCTCTTTTTTGAATTTCTCTTCCCTCGAGCATCCGTTCTCCCTCAAAACTTGATATCCGTCTTAGATCTAGCATTCCTTTGGATCTTTGACTGAGAAATCCCTCGAAACTTCCATTTTTAGAATTTCTCTCAGGCCCCTCGAGCGCGTGGTTCGAGCACTTTTCAAGATCTAATTTTTATTGGATCTTCGAGCTTTCCCTCAGGTATATCTTCCATAATTTTAGCATTTTTTTATGCTTAATTTAATTTATGAACTTGTGGGATTGCATGCGAGGGTTAGGATTATGATTTGGCGCCTCGAGCTTATCTTTCAGGGGGTAGAATTTGCAATAAAAAGAGGATTTTTTCTAGATCTGACCTCTTGATTTATTTTGTAGGTCATTATGTCGCGAGTCTCGAGAGGTCGTTCCCCTGCTGCATCGGCTGCAATTAGTCCTTTTAACCCCACGTTGTTCTCCTTGGTGAGGCAATCGGGAAGAGCCTTGATTCTCCTTGGTGAGGATCGACGCTTTAAAGATAGGTTTTGCTTGGTCAAAACCATATCTCAAAATAAAGGGGGCGTTTTGACGCTGCATTGTGTTTTATAAGGCAGGGATATATTGTCGATATGCCCTATCTTATGAATGCACAATATGGCCAAATCGTCTCACCCTTTATAAGGTAATGAATCTATCTTAGCGATTTGTAAGATGAGTTCAATTTCCTTTTATACCTGAATTTAACAAACACTTAATTACTTGTTTTTAGTGGAGTATCCTTCCGGAGCCTTTTCATCGCATGCGGTGAATGGACGTCGTGACGAATATTATTCGACGTCTGATGATTTTTCGCCGATTCCACTTGCTTCCCAGTTTGTTCCGGGCACGTCGACAGAGGTTGCCCAAGTGGTGAAGGAAGGTGGACATCAAGCCCTTCGTCAGCTGATTACAGATGCGCCCCTCGTGAAGGATGCTAGTTTCGTTCAGTCTCTTAGGAAGACTGATTTCTTGTTTGGAGATTCTGTCAGAGATCCCGATGCAGCATTTATTGACGCCGAGCAGTGGCTTCATAAGACTGGCAATGGCCGTTCAGTCTCTCAGGAAGACTGATTTCTTGTTTGGCGATTCTGTCAGAGATCCCGATGCAGCATTTATTGACGCCGAGCAGTGGCTTCATAAGACTGGCAATGGCTTCTTCTATTTACCAAAGATTCCTCGGCACCGTTCCTTGACTGAGCTCAGGCGTCAGGCTGTGAAACGGGAGATGTCGTGGCGTTTGACAGAGGAGCATGAGAGTGTCCACTGCGGCTATGTTACTCATCAGGCAGTTCCTGGTTCGAGCAGGAATCATATTGTTGGACTGCGTCCTGGAGTACTGTGACTAGATGCACCGCCCCGTAACGAATTCCTTGCCTCTGCTTCTACTTTGAGGAATCGCCTCGCTAATTTAGGACGTGAGATGCCTGCACCGCGCCACAGATTCTATGGTTGGGTCCATTCTTTGGACAAGTTTTGGTGGACTCGTATGACGAAGTACGTCTTGAGTCGATGGAGCGAGGAGTTGCATGCTTGCGGTCTTTATGCAGCCATTCGTGCCACCATGCATGGTTTACCCGTTAGTGCGAAGCATTTCTTTGCCTTATGCGAGCTTTATAATCCGGATTCGAACACCTTTCTGACTAGGCACGGAGAGTTGGGTTTGGCTCTTCATGAGATGCATAAGATTTCTGGTTTGTCCATGGGTCAGATGTTATACCAGGAGTATTTTCCTTCTAACCATGAACTGAGTCAGCTGAAGGATCGCATGCCCGACCGCTACGAGACCTTATGGGACCTCGCTTGTCACTATCACATTGCTTTGGCGCAGTCTAAGCCCCTAGCGAAGAGGACCAAAGCAAATGTGAGCCTGAAGCAGTTCGCATCATATTTGTTCAGGAATCTGGAGAGCCATTCTGGCAAAACTATTTGTGAACTGGCACC
>NC_033802.1:26807734-26825785 GCF_001876935.1 Asparagus officinalis
CCCAGCAACGTGTTTTAGACGCTGACTTATCCCTACTTAGGCTTCGGGATAAAATACCCCAGACTGGTATTCTGGTGTCTTTTTCTACGGCGAAAGACTAAACCGGCGACGCGTGTTAGGCGTCGGCATATCCTTTCTTAGGATTCAGGATGAAATTCCCCACGCGTGTAAGGCATAGATTTTGGTGTTATTAATAACAACCTGCCACAATGTTGAATATGTGAACAGGTGTTCTTTTTAACGGTTAAGAACTAACCGGCAGCGCAGGTTAAGCGCAGACTTATCCTTGCTTAGGTTTCAGGATAGAATACCCCAGAATCGGACTCTGGTGTCTTTTTCTATGGAAAAAGACTAAACCCAGACTTATCCTTGCTTAGGTTTCAGGATAGAATACCCCAGAATCGAACTCTGGTGTCTTTTTGTGCGGAAAAAGACTAAACCGGCAGCGCGTGTTAGGCGCAGACTTATCCCTGCTTAGGATTCGGGATAAACTTCCTAGGATGAATCCTAAATTGACAAATTTTGGAAAGATCGGTGCGGGAAAGGAAGAATTTTATATTCTATTTCCCAGTCTTCTTTTAGGGTGAAGGCGAACCCGAAAACAAGGAAGGAAGAATTTTATATTCTGTTCCTTGATCCTGGAAAGGAAGAACTTTTATAGGATTGATTATCTAAATTGGGAAAAAGAGTTCTTCGTTTATCGAAGTGAAGCTTCAACTTTGGCTATAACCATGAGAAGATTTAACCAAAGAGAAGAGAAAGGAGTTCTTTCGTTTATCGAAAGGAGACTCTGATCTGAAAGGGGACCTTCTTGTCTATGGAAAGAGTCAAGAGGGCCAGATGGATATTTTTGGTGGACTCACTGTCAATTGAAATTGATCAGTGAGGGATTTTGGTGGAGAAAATAATTTTTTGGGTTATCCTCTAGATAATTAAGTGTAATATTCTTCAAGGAACTTCCCGGTAAATGAGTTATCCTGAATATACTAGGGATAGTACTTTTTTAGGAACTTCCCATTTATTGGCATTAATTGCCTGGCGCCTTCTTGGGTAATCGTTATCCTCTAGAATATTAAGTGTAATATTCTTCGAGGAACTTCCCGGTAAATGAGTTATCCTGAATGTACTAGGGATAGTACTTTTTCAGGAACTTCCCATTTATTGGCATTAATTGCCTGGCGCCCTCTTGAGTAATCAGGCGATATGCGCCGTTTGAATAGACTGTGTCTATTACAAACGGTCCTTCCCATTTGGGTTCGAATTTACCTTTCTTCTTGGAGGTGAGGATTATCGGTCGGCGAGCAGCGAGGACCAGATCTCCTTCCTTGAAGCTTCTCTGTCGGACTCTTTTGTTAAAAGCCCTAGACACTTTCTTCTTGGAGGTGAGAATTATTGGTCGGCGAGCAGCGAGGACCAGATCTCCTTCCTTGAAGCTTCTCTGTCGGACTCTTTTGTTAAAAGCCCTTGACATCCTGGCTTGGTAAAACTCGATGTGTTGTTGAGCCTCCAAACGCTTTTCATCCAGCCTCTCGAGCTCTTCGAGACGCTTCTGATGTTGTTCCTCCGTCGTCATCTCCGTTGCGAGGGCGATCCGAAGGGACGGAATCTGAATTTCCAGCGGTAGCACAGCTTCACATCCGTATACCAGCGAATACGGGGTAGCTCCCGTAGGCGTGCGTATGGTGGTGCGATAAGCCCAGAGTGCTTCACCGAGTTTATCGTCCCAGTCTCGTTTATTGGTCTTCACGAGCTTTGACAAGATCTTGATGATCGTCTTGTTAAACGCCTCCGCTAATCCATTCGCGGCGGGGTAGTAAGCTGTCGACGAAACATCTTCGATTTTGAACTTGTCGCAGAATCTGACGAAGGCATTGCTTATGAACTGTGGACCGTTGTCATGAATGATCCTTCTTGGCACGCCGTGTCGGTAAATGACATGATGCTTGATGAAATTGATGACGTTGTTCGTCTTCACTTCTCTAAGCGGAATCGCTTCAGCCCACTTTGAGAAATAATCTGTGATCGCGAGGATGAACCGATCACCTTTGACTGAAGGGGGAAAAATAGGACCGACTATGTCCATGCCCCAAGTCTCGAACGGCCAAGACGTGGTTGACGTGTGCAACTGCTCTGGCGGTTGATGCATATAATTCGCATGTATCTGGCAAGCGTGGCATTCTCGTGCGTATTCGATTGCGTCACGAACCATCGTTGGCCAGAAATATCCCATCCTCCTGATGCGATCATACAGTTTAGGACCGGGCTGATGCGCACCACATTCTCCTTCGTGTGCTTCCTTAAGAACTTCCTTTGCTTCTCTGTTCGAAAGGCATCGGAGCAAAAGACCGTCGTACCCTCTACGGTATAACGTATGGGTCTCGGTATTATAGAAGAATCTTGGAGCTCTTCGGCGGATTGATTCCTTTTCTTTTACATCCTCTGGCAAGATACCATATTGGACGTAGTCGATGATAGGAAAACGCCAATCTCGGGACTCAGACCCAATTTGAGTTGAATTCACCTCTTTGGCGTTCACGTTTCTATCCTCTTCTTCTTCAATCTCCGTACTGTATATGGGTACGCAGAGTTGATGCGTCCGTACTGTGACTAACAGCTCAGCTTCGGGAGGCTGTGCCAGTGATACTGCTAGTGCCGCCAGTGCGTCTGCATAAGCGTTCTGGAGACGAGGGATGTATTCAATAAAGAATTCTTCGAAAGATTCCGCCATTTTGATGGCTTCCTGGTGGTACGGGATCAGGTCTTGATTCCTGACTTCATACTCACCGCGAACTTGGTTGACTATCAATTGCGAATCTCCAAAAGCTTCGAGATATTCGACCCCCAGCTCTTTGGCGAAACTGAGTCCAATGAGAAGCGCGTTGTATTCGGCAACATTATTGGAGCACGGACTAGTCAACGAATAAGCCCGAGGCATCACGTGCTTTCCAGGGGAGATTAAGACGACTCCAACTCCAGAGGAAACTGTAGGACATCCCGGGGTTATTACTCTATTAACTGCCCTTGAGGCACCATCGAAGTATAATTGCCATACTTGTTGGTGTGATGTGGTGTTAACCTCGTGGGTTTCATCCGGCAAGTCATCATATACTTCTGCCGTATCTGTGGTCGGGTTTGCCGCCAAAAGGTCACAAATCGCCTGTCCTTTTATCGACTTCTGCTGCTTGAAGTGCAAATCGTATTGGGACAAGAGAAGGGCCCACTTCGCTAGCCGCCAATTCATAGAGGCCGGTTGCGTCATAAACACCCGTACTGGATTAACGTTGGAGATAACGTAGATCGTCTGTCCCACCAGGTAATGCCGCATCTTTTGCATCGCAAATACCAATGCAAGGCATTCTTTCTCAATCATCGGATATCGAGACTCTGCGCCTACCAAGGTCCGACTTAGGTAATAAACTGCCTGTTCGTTACCGTTATCATCGTCTTGCGCTAGTAAGGCACTTATCGAGTGGTTCATCGCCTTGAGATAAATCAAGAACGGTTTACCAGATTTCGGTGCAACGAGAACAGGAGGGTTCGCCAGATATGTTTTTATATATTCGAATGCTTTTTGGCAGGCATCATCCCAGATAAATGATACCCCTTTCTTGTTCAGCTTAGAGAACGGTTGGCACTTCCCAGAGAGATTTGAGATGAACCGCCTGATGTAAGCTAAACGCCCTTGCAATCCTCTGAGCTCTCTTAGATTTCTAGGGGGTTGCAGTTCATGTATCGCCTTCACCTTATCGGGATCGATATGTATACCTTTGGTGGTGACGACGAACCCAAGGAATTTTCCGCTGGACATTCCAAGGAATGATTTAGTGGGGTTCATCTTCAATTGATGACTCCTCATGAGATCGAACATCATCTTCAAATCCTTGATGTGATCTTCTTTGTTACGGCTTTTTACAACCAAATCATCAACGTAGCATTCGACTGTTTTCCTGAGATGTTCTTGGAAAATCTTAGTCATTGCTCGCTGGTATGTGGCGCCTGCATTCTTCAGACCGAATGGCATCACCGTGTAGCAAAAGACACCGAGAGGCGTTCTGAACGCTGTATGCTTCTCATAATCTGGGTGCATCTTTATTTGGTTATACCCTGAGAAACCATCCATAAAAGACATTCTCTCAAATCCGCATGTATTGTCGATAATGACGTCTGTGATTGGGAGAGGAAAGTCGTCTTTTGGACATGCCGTGTTCAGGTCCCTGAAGTCGATACAGATCCTGATTTTACCGTTCTTCTTCATGACTGGAACGATATTGGCTAACCAATCTGGATGTTGCTCCCCTCGGATAAATCCTGATTCGATCAGTTTCTTAACCTCTGCCTCAATAGCTTCCATGATCTGCGGACGAAACCGTCTTTGCTGTTGCTTGACAGGTTTGGCATCCGACTTGATATCAAGGCAATGCATTGCTACATTGGGGTCGAGCCCTGGCATGTCTTCATTGTTCCACGCGAAGACGTCGATATATTCCCTGATGAGAGCAATCAATTCTTACTTCTCATCTGGGGGAAGACTGTCACTGATGAATATGGGCTTTGGGTTGGCCTCATCACCCATGTTGACTTGGACTATTTTATCTTCGGTGGGGGGTTCTTTCTGCTCGAACCTATCACCATACTGCATGTTCAGATGATGAACCCACGGGTCTTCCCATGTTGGCAATGGATCAGCTGTAGCCATGTTTGCCATTAGGGCTTTAAAAGCTTCTCCCAGACTTGTATCGGAACCCTCAGCCGAAGAATCAGAAGAGTATCCTCTCTTAGTTCTGTTAGCAATTTGATCGATAATTTGCCAACCACATTCATCCGAAACATAACCTAAGCCTCTCCCATACTTATAATAATCGTCGGGCCTCCCTTTTGGTACATATGCTGCTTTGGCTGGAATGCGAGGACCTCGATCGAAGTATAGACCTTCTCCGAGTGTGAAATCGTATCCCTGTTTCTCCATGAGCTTGCGCGCTTCTGGACTATACTTAGATAGATGTCGACCAGGTTTGTCATCATCTTCATCTTCGCTTAAGAAATGAAGTGGCAATGGGGAGCTTTTTCCTTTACCGTAAATCACTTCTTTAGCGCCTCTTATTTTGTTCGGGATGACCATGGTTGTTCCGAAAGAATGCTGGAGGCGTTCCTTTGTTACATAGGACGATCGGATCGGCATATACAACTCAGGATTATCATACAGCTCTTTTATCACATCATCAAGAGACAAGGAGTACTCTAAATCATCTTTTATTTCAATATCGGCAAGTTGCCAGTTACAACCTCCATCTGACGATTGTTCATCGTCAAGATTGATTACAAAGGGTACAATGTCGAGGGAATTATAACGTTACTATGGATCCAAGGCCGACCCAGTAGTAAGTTATATGATGTCTCAGCATCAATCACGTAACACGTGACCTCCGTCTTCAGATCTCCCATTTGACACTTTATCCGGATCTTACCCAAGGGTCTTGACCCACTAGTGTTGAATCCGTAAATGACCGTGCCTGTGGACGCCAACTTGCTGACTGGAATCCCGAGGAAATGCATCAAGCGAAGTGGCATAATACTCACAGCAGAACCCGGATCCACTTGGATTCGGTTGACTTTGTTGGAGCCGATGTACCCGATAAAGTATAGCGGTCGATCGTGGTTCAAATTCTTCATCTGCATATCCTCTTTGGTGAAAGTAATGCAGGGAAGGTTTTTGGTCGCTATGTTGCACTGTTGACTCAGCGGTTCTGGCTATTCAGGCACCGGCTTGACTTGAGTCAGGAACACCTCTGAATTAGCTAAAGCTTCTTGCAGAGCCTCCCTAGTTTCCTTGGACAGCCGCAGCAATTCATACAGCGTTATCCGTGCTGGAATATTGACTAGTTGAGCCATTATATCGAAGACTTGTGGAGTCTTCGAGCTTTCCGGTTTGTCTTTTCCAATCGGGCGACTGAAACGAGACTGCTTCGGATTCTGAATTTCCTGGGGGTTCTTCTCTTTCGGTTTATTCACCGGCTATCGTCGAGCCTCTTCGCCCGGTGTAGGACTTATAATCACCCCCATCTCCATGAGAGTTTTGGCTGGTCCCCGTTTATTCACCCCCTGCTCACTAGGTGGTGGATAGTTGTAGTGATACTCATTTCCGTTTCGGGTTACAAAAACTTCTTGTTCTTCTTCAGAGAGCGGAAAAGCTAGTATTCTTTCATCATCTTCTCCTGGGATAGCAGAGACTCCGCAGCAAGACTTTCCTTTCCCTTTGGACTTCTTCCCAGATGACGACCCGGCCCATTGTTCATCTTCCATTAGATCGGGGTGAACCCAGAGGATTTCGCCGTTTGTGGCTGTATGTGGCACAAGCCCTTTTTGGCGCTGTCCATGTGGGTCATCATTCACCGTCTTCATTCCCACCTTGGTGATGCGTTTTGGTTCAAACCACGCTGTGGGCACTGATCCAAAGCTGATTGAAACCGCGTTTGCTCCAACTGATTTGTGATAGGTGGTAGCTTGATCTTGTTACCTTCAAGGAGGGATTCGAAGATGGCTGGAACGTCTTCGTCCTTGAAGGAATACTCTCTTTGGAGTCTCGGACCCGAAGTCTTTTGCTGCCTTCGGGATTGCTGTTGTGACGCTTGATTAGCACCACCAGCAGCTGCAGGTGCTTTGCCCTTACCACGGGAAGCGAAGTTTGAGTCCAGCAGATTAACCGTCGGTTGGTTCCTTTCGGCCTTCTTCCTCTTGAGGAAGCGTTCGGCTTGTTCACCGCGCATCTTCAAGTCTTTCCAAGTGTCAGACGGTGCTGTTCCCATTGCTTCCAACACGTCCAACGCAAGGTTGTTGTGGCAAGTTTGGAGGATGAATTCCTCTGTGATCGGGTCCCGGCAATTCATCGCCTTGTTCCGGAATCTTTTGACGAAGGTGTCGACTAACTCCCCGTCCTTCTGCTTCTCATCGAGCAACGATCCGATAGATATCTCGGTGTCGTCGTCGAAGAAGTTGGCCAGGAACTTGGTCTCCATGTCATCCCAGCTGTTTACGCTGCCTGGCTTGAGGCGGCGATACCAATCGAAGGCGGCTCCGCGAAGAGTGCCGACGAATGACCGCACCATCAGAGGCTCATTACCAGAGATCACCCCCAAGTGCGATTTGAAGTAAATCAAATGCTGGGTAGGTGAACCCATCCCATTAAACGGCGTGAAGTTAATTAGATTAAACTTCGCCGGATATGGGATCGATTCCCATTCTCTTGGGTATGGGCAAGGAATGCCTGTTTTCTTCGTCTCTTGAGCGGAGATCAATGTGTTGATTTTGCTCTCGAGGTTCTTGATCTTCAAGTTTTCACCCGAGTCTTCGTTGGCATTCTCATTACCACCCCCTGCATTGACGGGAGGATTATTGGTATTACGAGCTTCATTCGTATCCTCGTCTTCCAGATTCACCGGGTTACGACGACTTGGCTCGCCTTGCTGGTTCGTCAATGCCTGGATTTGTTGGTCATGCATTTCTCTCATGTTCTGCATGGCCATCTGCATCTCAAACCTGAAGGTTTCCTGCTGCTTAGCTAAGGCGTCTTCAAGCATCTTGGTAATTTGTTCCGCACTTATCATAAGTGCCTCGCGGGGTTGTCCCTCGCTGGACACCGTATTATCTGATGCAACCGCGGAGCCGGCATCAGATTCTTCATCTTCTGAAGGGCGTCTTGTCCGAACCCTACCATAGGTTGCTCGCTCGATGGTTCCGGACTGCAGACGGGTTCTAGGCCGGGAGGCTTTCAGAATCGACTCGAAATCATCCCGTGCCGATGTCCCTTTGCTGGTCATATTGGTGGTGACCCTCGGAAATTCTCCGTCTTCAATCACCCTTCTTCTTCGTTGGAAGCGCCTAGGCCTTGGTTTTGGCGTCTCCGCACTGAGTCTTTCAAAAACTAAAACTCTTTCGGGGACCGCCTTAATGCAATTGCATTCAGACAATACCGCCCGAATGAGTTTGGAACAGGGACATTGAATTTCCTGTTCTCGGGGACTCCTCTTCCTGGTTCTATTCGTACCCCCAGCACGATAGTACAACTCGTCATTTTGACAGTCAGAGTAACCTATCGTGTGCGGGCACGCCTTCTCAGGTATAACACTATCACTATCAGATGATAATGTTTCCATCTGAGGGTGACTTGCCTTCTTTGGGCTTTCAAAGGTTACCCGCCTCAAAACATGCCTGTTTGGGCGTGAATTTTCGGCGTGCTCTTGGACTTCAATGCGCAAATTGGTGCGCGCAGCTGCCTTGAGCTCTTTGTCATGCTGGAGGTGATGGCGACCCCCAGTATGTTGAGTCGTTCTGGGCTTCTTCATCGGGCCCAAACGCTCGTGAATTGGAGCTTTGCCTCTCTCGTCAGGAATTGGACCGAGGCGCTCCATAATTGATTTCTTCTTGCGGGATGACTCTGCATGATCTCCCGGAGAAGTTATTGGGATTAACGGCGACTTTGGTTGACTCGCCGGAGTTTGACCTTCCTTAGAAGGCTGCACTGGTTGCTTTTTGGCCTGAGTCGCCACTTCAGACTTAGGCTTCCAGACTTGGCGTGTTGGTGGTGGCTTCTTCTCCACCTCCTTTTGCAGCTTTCTACGGGCTTCCTGAGCTTGAGCCCGTGCCTGCGCTGACATCGCGCGGCGCTTGCGAATGCGCTCCTCGAGCGTCGAACGGTTTCGTTTGACGCGGACCCATTCTTTCTTTGGCGGCTTGGAAGAGTCGCCATTCATTGGTGGTTGAGGCTGTTTGCCTCTTCTGTTCTTCAACTCCGCGTGGTAGCGGAATCCGTCCGTAGACTCCATCGCCTTAGCGAATTGCCGCGCAAGGCGTTGACGACGCCTCTGGCGGGCTCTCTTTGAGAGAGTCACAACGCCCTGAACAGTGGAGGCGTTGGCGGGAGTTGGGTTGACCTGATTGGAGGTCGGTGGAACTTCATTTGACGCAACTTCGGCGTCAGTTGGGTTGAGAGCTTCGTGGGCTTCCCGAGCAGCTTCAAACCAACGAGCTTTTCTCCCGGAGGAGAACTTCTTGGACTTGCGGGGGGAGATAGAGCCGGACGAGGACACGTACTCCTCGAACTTGGCTTGGTCGAACTCGTACTCGACCTCCTCCACGACCGGGATTGCAATCCGCGGCTGCGACGCATCGATCTCGTTGGCGAGATCGTCGGCTCCCACTGTGGTCGCCAGATTGTTCGCGGGGAAAATCGTTTTCTTCATTGAATTCATTGTGATCTCAAAATAACAACTTTTTGTGGTTACAAAAGATCCGGTCTTTTTTAGATCCAGTTACAACGAAATCAAAGAAAATAAAAGAAAATTATAACTTTCTCCTTGTGAACAAATCACGAGCTCCTGTTTTGCGGTCGCTCGCTTTTGTGGGTTCTTTGCCAACACCGGGGTTAATTCGTGGACCACCGCGTGATCTAGATCCGGTCGGATCTACACGATTTGACGGGTATTATTCCACGAAGGGAATAATAGCCAGGAGGGATTAGTTCACTAAGGAAATAATCGCTCGGATCTCGGGATCTAAGACCAAGCTTAGATCCGGAGTGTGATCTCGTGTAGATCTCAGATCTGTTCTTCCCCTCTCTCGAACTCCTGCCTTTTGTGACGTGGATGCTCGCCGAGGATCAGATCTGGATGTCCAAGTCTTCAAGTCTTCAAAACTCTAAGCTCGATCTTCAATCCGGCAGAGTTTCGGCTCTCAAAAGTCCAACCTTTGAAAATGAACAAAAGGGGGCCTATTTATAGGCTACCCTCACTGTGCCTTGGGCACAGTGCAGCCGGCCACCTTGAGGTGGCTCGGCTCTGGGCCGGCCACCTCAAGGTGGCTCGGCCACCGAGCCACCTCAGGGTGGCTCGGCTTTGGCCGAGCCACCTTGAGGCGGCTCGGTTTTGGCCGAGCCCCTCTGGGTTTGCTGTTTTCCATCGTTTTGCGCTGTATCCGTTTCTCGGTTCTGTCCGTGATTCAGTTGACTTAGATTCTGATTTTGTTGATCTGATTTAGCAGTAAATCCGCTTCTGATTTGGTAGTAAATCTGCTTCTGAGTTCGAGTCCGAAACTGATCTTGATTCGATCGTGATTCGTCCGAGTCCGCTCTTGTTTGAATGACTCGTTGATTCCCCGAACTGTTGGCTTGATTCCCCGCTCGAATGGATGTATCCCGTTGCTTGCGTGCGGTTCGTCAAACTCGTCGCCTCGTTGGTTCGTCGGTTTGTGCCGAGCTATGCTAAGGGACCTATAAGCAATTTTATATGCCTACAACCTTCCTCAAGTGCTTGGATTTACTACCTCTTCCTAGACTTTACAACCAACGTCATTCCTCTTGGAATTGACCACAGTCTCTCCTAATCACTCCTCTAAGTGTCCTTGTGTATTACAACGTGTACTCAACAATGAAGTGCAAATAACAAGATTTGTTCTCTAAATAAGATGAGAACTAAAATGAAGCTCACTCTCAATGATTCACTCACCATAACCCAAATATACAATATGTGAAAGTACTTAAGCTCAAATTGGTTGTGTGTGAAATCAATGAGTAAAAATAAAATCAAACTCAAATTAGTCTAGCAAATATAAATATAACAATTTAAATATAAACAAGCTAGATAATTGAGTTTAGGAAAACTTCTCGAAGAACAAGAGAGATAGAGATTCGAAGAATGATGCTCAAAACCGAAATGATCTCCTCGTCTTGTAAACTCTTTTTGTATAAATAAAAACACACTTAAAACTTTAAAACAAACTTGTGTAAACTCACTTAAACATCCATAAGAAATAAATGAGAGTTGAGGACTTTTTATAACCTCTCAAACCAATCAAAAACCCATAAAATTTTGAGTCTAGAAAACTAGCCGTTACAGTGCCGTTAGTCGACTGATGCACTGTTCAGTCAACTGATGATCTGACCATTGGTTGATTCTGGGAAACTATCGGTCCACTGGAAACACTGTTCAGTCGACAGATGGAGGTCGGTCGACTGAGCAAAAACTTTTAGCAATTACAGAATAGTTTTTCAGTCGACTGATGTTTGCGTCGGAAATCTTTTTCATTGCGGAATCCATTACAATTGTTTATCAATTACAAGATTCGAAAGAAGGAGCCTTTTTATAAGACTTTTCTTACATGAATGAAAATAAATGAAGACTTCCTAGAAACACACGCAGGATCGTTTATCGATCACTGATTGCATGGAATCTTTGCTTTGTCGGGGACTCCTTGATCTGTGGACCGCCGAGTATCAGATCTGTTAATCTTGTTTCACAAAAGAAACAAAAACTAAAGTAAATATCTCAATGAGGTGAGATAGGTACCCTTCTCAAGATCATAACGATAGTATGATCTTAAGGAAACTTATGCAGGGGCTGTAGATCTGTTGAAAGGTTCTTCTTTATGCTTAAGAACTCGCCAAGAACTCGCCTTTAGATCTAAAATTTGTGGTTCTCCTCTCACAGGGTCAGCAACTCACCTCAAAGCTCCAAAATTCCTGATTACCCCTATATAGGGGCCCTAAGGGTGTATTTATAGACTTTGGGTGCCCTGTTTTTGGATAAGAATTCATGATTTAGCCTTATCTTCAGTTAATAACAGCTATTCTATGTTTAAGAATAGCCTCAAGGTAGTTGGGGAGGCTCCAGAACCGTCATACCCGATCGAAAACCGTTGAAAACGTGTCCCGAGAGGCTGATCTATGCGATACAATCCTATCTGCTTCGCACATGTGTGAAACACACACATGTACGAAATACTTTGGTGTGTTTCACACATGTGTGAAACACTTTGGAGTGTTTCGCATATGTGCGAAACACACTTGTGTGTTTCGCATGTGCGAAATAGTTTGTACTATCTTTGGTACTTTAGCTTTATTTCTTTTGTCCGACTTCAGAATGATGTGATTCAAGTTGATTTGGAAAGCTAGTGGAGAGACCTACGACTTTTGTCTTTTGAGATTTATCGAATTTGAATTACATCTTGGTCAAAATTCTAGTTCTTCATACTCATGCATCCATTTTCTTCTCAAACTATGCATTCTAAATCTTGTTGTTGCTTCATTGCTTCACGCATTCCTTTGCTTCCCTCTTTGCATCTAATAATCCTCTTTGACTCTGACATCGATGTTCATTGTTTTTCTTCATCTCGAGCTGCGTGCGGGAACATATAGGTAATTTTTGACGCCTATAGATACCCCCTCCAAAGTGTTTTAGCCTCATTCTTTTATAGAGTAGACTAGAATACTTTGGATATGGTAGGCCTAGCCTTCAATTCGTTGACTTCTTTAGCTTTCAGTCTATTTAGTATTTTATCAAATAGTCTGAAATTATTCTGGTGCTGTGTTTATCGTCTGACAGTTGTCAAAATCTTGAACTGAAACTAGTGTATTGATATTTGAATTAGCTCGTGTCATTGAATCGATGTTGAACTAGTTCATCTTCGTCAGGAGTTTGTATTTGAATCATGATTGAACTCCTCAGAATTATCCTTTGACCTGGAATTTTTCCGAGCCTTATTTTGGTGAAATTACCGACATGTGGACCGGCGTTGACCTTCATTGCAATATGTTAATCGGCATGAACGCAGTTTATACTCATACGTTAACTGTAATCTATATAGTTTAAGCTCTTAAGGCGTTGGAGCGTGGAGAATTAGTTTATACTCATATACTCGTCAGAGTTTCAGGAATCAGTTTAACCTCATGTACTTGTTAGAGGTTCAAGGAGATGTAGTTTATACTCGTATACTCATCGGAGTGTAAATACGGGCCTCGGATACATCGAAACGGGCAAAAATAGTCAAAAACCGACAAAATAAACTGCATAAACACCCAGTACCCTCCCCTAAGTGCAAAAAACTTTTGAGTGTCTCACACACGTGCGAGACACTCACACGTGTGTCATGTGTGAAACACCTTAGGGTGTCTTGCACGGGCATGAGAGAGAGAGAGGGGGGGGGGTTGTTTAAGGGTTTTTTTTAAATCCTTCCCCTAAAACCGAATTTTGAACTCTCCTCTTCTTCCCCAAGTTGTTTTCTTCTACAACTCTTCATAACCCATGATTCTCCTCAACTAGAATTTCAAATCCACTCATATTCATCCCCTTTAAAACCTTTAAACCCCTCAAAAATTCGGCCAAGCCCTCCTCCTCAAGATCTAGGGTTTGGGTTTGTTGGATTTGCTGGGTTCAAGCTTTTCTTGTGTTGGGTTTTCTCTCTTCAAGTTTGTTTCTTCTTCAACTCTTGGTAAGGATCAAATCTCATACCTTTGGTGTTGCTTTTTAAATTTAATTTGGTTCTAATCATGAAAGTTTGATTCTTTCTTGTAGGGCTTTGGTGATTGATCCCTTGGGTTCAAATTTGGGCTCTTCTTCCACCTCATTGAAACTTTTCTTGATATTTGGGTGAGTTTCTCTCATGACCTTGATTTTATGCTCATTGATGCTCAATGCTTGTTCATGATGGCCAAAATTGGGTATGAGGGATTTGATTGTTGAATTCATGGGTGTTAAATCTTCCATAATGGGGCTGAGCTTAGGTTTGATGGCATGACCAAAATTTGATTTTGGATTTTTGAAGTTTGGCTAAACTTGATGTTGGGGTCATGGCTGAGTTTTGGTTTGATGGCCGAAATTTATTCTTGATGATAGGTGTGACAGCCGAATTTGAGCTTGAGGGCGATGATTTTCTCCTCAATCATGGCCGAAATTCAACTTGGATTTAGAGGGAAAAGATTAGAACTTTAACCCATGCCCTAACTTGTTTTGGGACTTTTTGTTAAGGCCTTGATCTTGGGCATTCGAACACGAACCAATGTTAATATTGTGTGGATGTCGAACCCTTTGGCTTGGTTGTAAAACCAACCCGTTGCTTGCATGTATGCATCCCGTAGGTTTAATTAGACTTTAGCTGGAAAATCCCAATTTTTAGGATTTCGGTAAAATTCATAATTTCCCTTTTAATTTTGATCTCCTAAATTGGTTCAATATCTTGCGTTTGAAATTTTACTTGAACCGCTGATTTTCATTGCAGATTAGCAATGTCTTCGAGATGGCCAGGTATTCATAGGAGTCGATCGGCTTCTCAGCATGTTGAAAAAGCGGCCCGCACAGCTTCATCATTCGAGGGTGAGCTTTTATCCCTTTTGTAAATTCAAAATTAATATTCTAAATATTGCATCCTCATTTGTCTCCTCTGTTAGGCATTCAAGAAGAGCTGATATCCTCTTTTTCGAGGATTGATGTTTTTAAAAGATGTGTTTTTGTTTTATCAAAACACATCCTAAGGCAAAAGGGATGATTTTCACACTATATTGTACTCTGTAGGACGGGGTATATTGTCACGTTATTTACACGACAATGTACATTGTCCCTTACGTGTGAAATGGTTGAAATCATCTCGCTAATTTACAAGGTAGTGAATCTATCTCGCGGATTCGTGAGATGAGTTCAACTTCTTGTATTGCCTTAGAAATATTTTTTTGACTGAATTTTATTTGTCTCAGTTGAATTCCCCTTGGATGTTTTCTTGTCTCATGCAGCAAGTGGTGGTAGCAGCGAGACTTATACTTCTGCTGATGATACACTGCTCATCGTTGTTGCTCCATAACTTAACCCAGATGGGCCCAAGGAAATTCCTAAGCTTGTGCGAGATAGGGATCATCGTATACTGCGATGACTAATTACCGATGCCCCACTTACTAAGGATCTAAGCTCCACTCAAACTTTGAGGAAGCCTGATTACTTGTTTGGTGATCATGTTGAAGACCTGACCATGTTGACTCTTGAGGATGAACATTGGTTGAAGAGGATGGCAGGAGTTTGCTATATCTTCCCCCGATCCCTTACCAATACACACTTGCACGTTTAAGGAAGCAGCCCATGAAGTGGGTGATGTCTTGGTGTCTGACAGATGATCATGAGCGAGTCCACTGTGGGTTCATTACTCATCAAAAGACCCCGGGCTCTAGTAATAGAGATCCTATTCATGGACTCTGTCCAGGTATTCTAGGAGAAGATACAGCACCACCGAATGAGTTGCCAACAATTTCCAATACGACGAGTAATCGGCTTGCTAGACTTGGGAGGAAATTCCTTATGCTAGGATATAGCTGCTATGGCTGGGTGCACTCATCGGCGAAGAAGTGGTGGACCCGTATGATGAGTTATGTTCGTAGGCGCTAGGGCGAGGAGCTGAAGAATAGTGGACTATTTACACCGATACGCGCCAGCATGTATGGATTACAGATCAGCTTGTACCATTTCCTGGCTTTGTTGGAGCTTTATAACCCCAACACCAACACCTTTTTGACTCGCCATGGAGAGTTAGGGTTGGTTCTTCATGAGATGCAGAAGGTTTCTGGACTTCCGATGGGCGATCATCCATATCAAGAGTACTTTCCTCCTGGCCGACAACTGAATCAACTAAAGAAAGCCTCTCCCAACATTTATAACATGTTGTGGGATCTAACATGTCATTATCATATGACTTTAGTCGACGTAGGTGTCTTGGCGAAGAAGAAATCCCCACAGCTAAGCTTGAAGCAATTCACTGACTACTTGTTCAAGCATCTAGAGGATGGTTCCGGTGAGGCGGTCTGCGAGTTAGATCCTTTGACTCCCTCAGATATCAATAACTTGATTGAGAAGATTGGTGCTCAATCATATACTATTCCTACTACTGAGGGCAAGTTTCCAGGGGGACTAAGTTTTGGACGTTCCTATGGCATGCACAGAAGCAGATTCGACCCATGACTCTTCTTGTAGGATATATCACCATTTGGCTGAAGAAGTGCGTCGTACCATGCTAGTTCTCTGTTGCCTTATAGATAGTGGTTCTCTTCCATGCCGTCCAGCTTGCTTATGGGATGGACCTTTCCTTACTTCCGGCGATGGTCGGTGATATACACAGCGGACTTTGATACTTAGTTTCTGGCTTCACACAGGTGGGGCGTAAGCCATCGACCTAGATTCCCCCTGTCAAGGTCGAACTTCTTTATACTTATCTGATAGTGTGGCTCGTCCATCATCACCCTGATTTAATGTTAGTGACGAGCATCGCAGATCCCTCTATTTCCCTCCTGTAGCTATTAGAAGATAGCAAATAGGGAGTGAAACAGTTCCTTGAGGCGAGAGATTCAAATCCACAAATGTTGGGAGTTCTTCAAATGCTTCCCCAACTTCTCTGGCCATTATAATGATCTGCTGATTGATGAAGAGAGGCTAGGGATAGGGCATACTATCCTTGATGTGGGTTGCTTTCGGTGGTTGATGAACATCCGGCCCAGATATCTCATCCTTTGTGTGAAGGAGCGCTGTCACATAGAGCCTTACCTACGTGTCGATTCACTCGTCAGTTCGGTTACGACCAACTGTACATTGGGAATCTGAGTCGAGAGCTGAGGACTAAGGGTGGTCTTATACATGGTGTGTGAGCGTGGCTTTGGAGCATGGCGGGTTGTATAGGTGCCACCTTCAATCTCCTTATGGCAGGGTGTGAATCACACCTTACCTTCCCTTGCTGCAAGTGACTCATCGCTGCCAACAAGCCCACGAAGCTAAAGCATATTACGGAGCTGGAGGTAGAAGAAGACGGTCGGGTTTCCACCAAGGGGAAGAAGTCTATCGGGTCTTCTAGCAAGGGAAAATGAATAGTGGAAGATGAAGAGGAGATCCTTCCTACTGATGATGAGGAGGAGACCTCTGATGAATGTGCTAGTGATGTTGAAGACATGAGGACTGACGGTGATGAGGAGGCCGTCGACAGGTGTGTCGGACTCCTTTTCCTCAGGATCACTTATGAGCCTGGTGATTATCCACCTAGCCTCGTCCATTTTCTTTGTTTAAGCCGCCGCCGACTCCAAATAAGTCGAGGCAGGAGGACTTATTTACATATCCGAACAAAATGATAATTGTCCTTCCAGGTGAAGCGGTTGAAGAAGAAGAGCCTTGTCCCTTCCGTCGCATGAGATCTTGATCCGCTGGTGAGGCTTCTTCACGGGTGGACTCGCGTGCCAAGTTTAGGCAGGAGAGACCTGCTATTCACAAGGAGGCTCTATCCCCGAAGTGGAAGAAAATAATGCACAAATCACATATTGATCCCGAGCTTTTGAGGCAGAGTCATTTGGCAACCCACCTACCGACGGAGAAGGTAACACTTCACCTTTGCGTGACCTTTGATCATTTTACTTGTGAATTCTTCAGACCTAATCACGTTCTGTGTTCTTAGGGGCTCGCGAAGCATGTGAATTCCTGTATGACTCTCTCTTTTACAGCTTTACCTATTTCAAAGGCCTAAGCCTTGTGCAGCAAATGCGTGATGCAATTGACGAAGGGCCTACACGTAACGATGCCGGCGAGGGTGCTGATATCGGCGAGCTTGAACCATTTACGAGGATCTTAAGCCCAGGTATATCTAACATCGGTAGTACACTATTCAATTGGTAATTATGGGAATTGAACGATTCAGAATTCGTGTCTCCCTTAATCGTTTCTACACTTCATACTCTTTTAGAGAAAATGAAGGGAGCGGGTCCGAGTGTTGGAATCGAGGAAACTACTACAACCACAGAAGGTAAGTCTGATCTTTACTCACTGCTAATTATGGCTTTTCCTTCTTCTGCCTAACTTCTATTTTCTGTAGATATCATTATGGAGGGTTCAGCTGAGGATGAAACCCTTCATGATGCTGACATCAAGGAGTCAGGTGTACGTACATTCAATCTGACTCCGAGCTCTTTCGAGGCTGATGATAGGTTGCACGACGATATGTTATTGGAGCAAACCCATCATGAGGTTGTAGGACCACGCACGGAGGCTGGTTCATCTGTAGGTACGAATTTTATTACATCTTTATCACTATTCGTTGGTTAATTCTTACTTAATCACAGGGGAGTCTTGGTCATAGGACTAGTCACTGGAGCTGATACAGCTATAATCACCGTCGCTCCTAGACAGCATAAGGGCTCTAGCTTTTCATCATTAGAAGGATCCATGGCTGCAGCTCGGCTGCCAACTTCTCAGCTTAAGGCTACTATTCCTT
>NC_033802.1:26825795-26832751 GCF_001876935.1 Asparagus officinalis
TTGGACTCGATGGTTACAGAAGCCGCTGGTGTTGTAGAGACTGGTATTGTTGCCCTAGCTGTGTGACCAGCTGGAGGATTCGATACATCGATGACTGTTATACCTACCATCATTTTTGATGATTCACGAGATTAGGTCGGCAGAGCCAATTATAGGGTGTCAAGCTGAAGGGTTATTTGCTGGCGTTAGTAAGTTCTGCTTCATGACTTGCCTTGAGATTCTAGTCAATATTTTAGAATTTCTTATCTCTCTTCTTTTATTGTAGAGCTTCCATCGTCTCCATATGAGCTCTTCATGGCTTTGTTGTCAAATATTGATCCAAGCAAAGACATATTCCGCGTGGACCTTGGTCATTTTGCTTCTTTTGTGAGCAGAATGATTGATAAGATCCTTCATCGAGGATATTCTTTTGATCAGTTCAAGCGGTCTCTTGATCGTTAGGTGACGATGATTAGGGAGGAAGGATACCCAGATTTGGCCAATTCTATCATCACGGATTTAGTCATGCTGGAACGAGAATTTTGAGAGTTGGGGGAGCTATAAGCAACAGGCGCTTCTTCATATGTGGCTACTCAGTTGGAGTCCTAGCTGAAGCAGTGGCATAACGCCCGAATGTCCCTTGGGGATGAGCTTCAAATGCAAGAGGGTTACGCAGATGATGGCGTTTCTCTCGAGGAAGGACAAGAATAGGGCTGAATTGCTCAGTTCCTTAACCTCGACCCACGAGAAGATAGCCGATCTTGAAAATGCCCTCAATTATGCCAAACATTCATGTGCCGTCCTCGAAGGCGAATTAGCCGACATAGAATCCTCTCGAAAATAGACACTTGAGAAGCTGGAGCCTACGCAAGAGAAGTTGAACAAGCTGAGAGGTGAAGCTGCGGGGATGTTCGATGCCACTGAAGACTCTGTCCGGGCTGATTTGCTGGCTAAGCTTGAGCAAACTTATGCGGAGAAGCTTTCTTTGCTGAAAATTCGGATTCTTGACCGTAAAATGTACTTGGATTGGTAGCGCCACTTTTGTATCTTCCTTTTGTTTTGACTTTATTATGAAAACAAAGTCTTTTGCTTAGTGTATTTCTTTTATCATGATTTTTTATCCCATTTGGAAAAAATAAATTACAATACTTATAGGATTTTTTGCAAACCCTCAGTCATCAACATATTTGATGTGCCTTTATCGATTACCGTTTGAATCGAGCTAGCATGTGAATTATTTAAGTCCGTTTCACATTTAACGTTGCGCTAAAAGAATAAATTCTTTTAGTCTTGGTGCTATGATATTAAATACATAGACTTTTAACGGTAACGCGTGTTAGGCGTAGACTTATCTTTAATTAGGGATCGAGATAAAGTCCCCAGGCATGGATTCTGGTATTCTTTTCACGGCAAAAGACTAACCGATAACGCGTGTTAGATGTAGACTTATCTTTAATTAGGGATAGAGATAAAGTCCCCATGCGTGTGAGGTACGGAATTTGGTGTTATTAATAATAACTTGCTATGATATTGAATACGTAGGCTTTGTCATTTTTACAAAAATGCGCTACCCGATAGCATGTGTTAGATGCAGGTTTATCTCTATTTAGAAATCGAGATAAAGTCTCCCATATGTAAAAGGCATGGATTTCGGATGTTGCAAGATTGTGTCTTCTCTTAGGGCAAAGATGAACCTGGTGCTGGAGAGGAGGAATTTTATATTTCATCCCTTGCTTGTCTTCTCTTGGGGCGAAGACGAACCTGATGCCGGAGAGGAAGAATTTTATATTCTATTTTCTGGTTGTCTTCTCTTGGGGCGAAGACGAACCCGATGCTGGAGAGGAAAAATTTTATATTCTATCTCCTACTAAAAAAAACTCAAAGTGTGATCTCTACTTCGAGAATCCTGAAAGATGAAACTAAGAGTGAGATCTCCACTCCGAGAATCGAAAAGATAAGGATAACCCTAACTTTTATAGGATTGGTTACCCAATCTGAAGATGAATTTCTTGTTTATCAAGATGAAATTCTGACTTTGGCCCCAACTGTAGAAAGGTTTGACTGAAGAGGAATGGATGAAAGCCAATCGTTTATCGAAAGGGAATTCCGATTTTGGTCCTAACTGTAGGAAAGTTTGACCAAGGTAGGATTTGAGACGACCCTATGTAGGCAATAAAAATTGCCTTTAATCCTTATCAAAGAAGTTCAGAACAAAACTGCTAAAACCTCACACGAAATAGCAAAAAGGGGAAAAACACTGATAAAAAGGGGGAAAATGCAGATATCTCCCAAACCGTAAGGAATTTGGCGAAACGGAGGAAGCGAAACAAAGCCTTTTGCTTGGTTCGGATGGCTCTGTCTCGTCGAGATAGGCGATTTTCATATATAATTCGTCCAATTCCGACTTACGGTTTGAAAGTTACAGCCTATTCTTCGATCCATGCTCAGGAGCTCGCCTACAGCTCAAATTTCGCCTGCACGATCAAGCTCGCCTGCAGACCCAAGTCTGCCTGCACACCCGAGGTCGCCTGCAGACCCAAGTCTGCCTGCAGTCCCAAGCTCGCCTGCAGACCCAAGTCTGCCTGCAGACCCAAGTCTGCCTGCAAACCCAGCTCGTCTGCAAGCTTGCCTGCAGACCCAAGTCTGCCTGCAGTCCCAAGCTCACCTGCAAACTCAGCTCGCCTGCAGACCCAAGTCTTCCTGCAGACCCAAGTCTGCCTGCAGACCCAAGTCTGCCTGCGGTCCCAAGTTTGCCCGCAGACTCAGCTCACCTGCAAGCTCGCCTACAGACCCAAGTCTGCCTGCGGTCCCAAGTTCGCCTGCAGACTCAGCTCACCTGTAAGCTCGCCTGCAGACCCAAGTCTGCTTGCAGTCCTACAGACCCAAGCTGCAGACTCGCCAGCTCACTGTCAACTGCCCACTTAGAGTATGGGAACAATTACATCAGTGGTCAAATCCAACAAATGAAGGGAGAAAGCATGGCGCTCCTCACCTAGCAAGAATAGGGTGGCTGACAGGACCCCCTAAGTGGTCACATCCCACAGCTAGGGTGGCTGACAGGACCCCCTAAGTGGTCACATCCCACAACTAGGGCTACTGGCTCCCTCACCTCTATTAGTGGTCAAATCCCACGAATCAATGGATGGTCCATGCCATCCCTTGCATATTAAAACCCATCTTCAGCCAGTATGAAGGGGGGATTGGCTGTTGCATATTCTGCTAGCTAATCTCTCAAAGGTTGAACCTGGACTTTTGCCAAAGGCTCCCTTATTTGAGAACTAAAGCTCCAGCAGCAACTTCGATCGGATCGTCCAAGGGAAGCAGACTCGGTGCGAGCACCGAGCGAGGCGTCCTATCACCACCGAGGAACCCACGTTAAACAAGGAGGGTATTCCCTCCACTTCTGTTGTAAACATTTGATTATTAGTTTGTAATAAGCTGTTCTTATCAATACAAATGAAGTTCCCTGTTTTCGGGAGATCAAAATTTACACCTACACCCTAACTGTAGGAATGTTTGATCGCTCGATCTGAAAATAGACCTCTCATTCATGGAAGGCATCGAGAGGGGATTTTGGCTTTGATCCTAACTGTAGGAAGGTTTGATCAAGAAATAGAGGGAGTGGAGGTACAAATGAAAGTGGAAATGTTGACTTGTACAGATCACTCAGTGGGGGTTTTTGGTGTCAAGTGGTAAGATCTTGACATGAAGAGGGTTTGATAATTTCCATGGACCAGCAAATTGAAATTTTGATTGTTGTGTCACGAGTTCAACAGTATGAGTGTTAAAAGCTTGAACACAGCAGGATTTTGAATGGATTTAACAATGAAGCATTTTTAATGGACCCATCATCAATTAATTTGATCAATGAGGGATTTTGTGGTGGATGACCTTTAATCATTAAGCACTCTACAATTACACCGTAGGAGTTTTATGAGGAAAGATTGACCAGATACAGTCATTGAATCTCATCTCAACAAAAGAGCGCTCCAAAAACATGATAGGAGTGGATGAGATAGATCCTAGCGATTAAAACCAATCAAGGATTGGATGAAGGAAAGTATAAACTTTGTTATCTTTCACTTCAAGAGGATCCTGGTTATCAGGAAGATGCCAGTGACTGAAAATAGGATTTGGCAGGTTGTTCCTAACTGGGTTGAAGCAGGTGGGATGTGCTTCATCCTTGAAGGATTTTAGAGTCATAGTGAGAGTTTCGTGAGGGAAGATTGACTCGATGAACCTATTAAATCTCATCTCGACGAAAGAGTGCTTGGAAAGTCACAGTGGGAGGGTTTTAATCATCTTGAAATGATTAAATATCCACAGTGGGAGGTTCTTAAACATGTTTTTATCATGATTAAGAATGGATTATTCAGATGACCGGTCTTCATCTTAAATAATCAGCTGATCTCGGGTTATCCTTAAGAATACCATGCATAGCATTCTCCACGAACTTCCCGTTAAATAGGTTATCCCAAACGTACTAAGGATGGTACTTTTTCAGGAACTTTCCATTTATTTGCAAAATAAGCTTGTCACTATCTTGGGTGATTAAGCGATATGCGCTGTTTGAGTAGACTGTCTCTATCACAAACGGTACTTCTCATTTGGGTTAGAATTTGCCTTTCTTCTTAGAGTTGAGTATCATTGGTCGCCGGTAAGAACTAAGTCTCCTTCCTTGAAGCTTACTTGTCGAATTTATTGACAAATCATTTGATTATTGATTTGTGATTTTTAATCTTTGATTTTTATTTTTAGGATTTGTTATAATTTTTTATATATCCTATGGATATATATCTTTGTGTTAGACCCTTGTGACACTTTGTATTAATGATACACATATGAATCCTATGGATATATATCTTTGTGTTAGACCCTTGTGACACTTTGTATTAATGATACACATATGAGTGTTCACTTGGTGACACTTTGTATTAATGATACACATATGAGTGTTCACTTGGTCTTGTATGTGAGTGGTGTTTAGCATACTATTATCTATGCTTGCTCACATATAATTGCCATGTTCATAATTGCATAATTTCCATATGGTATTTTGATAGGGGGAGCAATCCCTATATCTTTTTATGTTTTATACTCACTCGTGCCTATTGATAGGGGGAGCTTTCGCTCTCTTATTCTTTTGTTTTCCCTATTTTGATATTATCAAATGGGTAGAAACAAGTGGATTGTGAGTATATTTTAATAGTTATTGTGCTTTATTGTATATCTTATATACTCTTTGTATAGATTGTCTGTCATCGTCAAAAATAGAAAGATTGTTAGGTCTCATGTTATGAGCCTACATCTTTTAATCTTGTTTTGATGATTATAAATAACACTTAATATTATTTGTCTAGTATTTATGTTTTCTTATTAGGTATTATAGACAAACAATATGTTGGAGGTTGGATGGAATTGCGCCATAACGATCATATCAAATGGAGGTTAGCGGAAATAGTGGAATGAAGCTATGCATTCAAGTCAAGATCCAAGTTCAAGCTTCATCCGCAAGTTTTACCAAGACGAGCATATTGAAGATCTATCAAGTTGTGGTATATTAGTTGTTTTGTAGCGTATATTGTGTGAATATATTTCAAGCTCAATATATATATATACACACACAATTTTGATTTTATTACCAAATGAGTTTATTTGAGAAAACAATGTAATATTGGTTTATTAATCTTGTTTACATTACATTCATGTTTTATAACGTTTATAAAAGTATTTCATAAAATTTCCACATGTTCTTACATGTCAAACTTTATTTTCAAGATTCATCAAAAACATATATTATATATATTTTTGATAAACATTGAGTTTTCACAAATATGAGGACCTTTTTACAAAATTTCTTTTCAAACAAGTTTGTCAAAATGTTTATAAATTGTTTACAAAGTTTCACATTTTTTAGAATTTATTTACTATATTTACAAAGCCTTGAAACTTAATTTCAAAATCGATTCATGCTGATAACCTGTTATCAGTCGACTGGTCAGTCGACTGATGACATCAGTCAACTGATGTGTCGACTTATGATAGTGTCTGCAATCATCAAAAGTTTCTGTTTTATTTTGATCGACTGACCAATCGACTGATGTGTAGGCATATAAAATTGCTTATAGGTCCCTTAGCTCAGCTCGGCACGAACCGACAAACCAACGAGGCGACGAGATCGACGAATCGCACGCAAGCAACGGAATACATCCATTCGCGTGCGAGATCAAGCCAAGTGTTCGAAGAGTCAACGAGTCATCCAACCGAGAGCGGACTCGAACGAATCACGATCGAATCAAGATCGGTTTCGGACTCGAACTCAGAAGTGGATTTACTGCCAAAACAGGAATCGGATTTACTGCCAAATCAGAGTCTCGAATCAAGTCTGGATAAATCAACCACAGAACTGAATCACAGATAGAACCAAGAGCGGAAAACGACGGAACAACACACCCGGAGGGGCTCGGCTCAAACCGAGCCACCTCAAGGTGGCTCGGCCCAAGCCGAGCCACCCTGAGGTGGCTCGGCCCAGTGCCGGCCACCCAGAGGTGGCCGACACTGTTCCGTGCGCGGGCACAGTAAAGGGTGCCTATAAATAGGCCACTTGGTTCATTTGTTCAAGGGTTGGAAATTTTGGAGGCGAAGCTCTGCTGAATTCAAGACTCGAAACTTAAAAAAGATTGGAGCTTTGGGACTTCGGGGACTCACTCTTCCAGATCTGGTGCTCAGCGATCGTCAACGCCAAAAAAAGACAGGTGTTCGAGAGGACCGGATCTCAGATCTACACAGACGTACTCCGGATCTAAGCTTGGTCTTAGATCCCGAGACTTGGACGATTGTTTCCTTGGTGAAACAATCCTCCCCGGCTATTATTTCCTTGGTGAAATAATACCCGTTGTACTGCGTAGATCCGATCGGATCTAGATCGCACGGTGGTCCACGGCAAACAACCCCGGCGCAGGCAAAGAACCCACAAA
>NC_033802.1:26833084-26860961 GCF_001876935.1 Asparagus officinalis
GCCGAGCCACCCTGAGGTGGCTCGGTGGCCGAGCCACCTTGGGGTGGCTTGGCCAAGAGCCGAGCCACCTCAAGGTGGCTCGGCACAGTGCCGGCCACCTCGAGGTGGCCGACAGTGGCCGACGGTGGCCGACGTTTCTCTTTTTGCGGGCACTGTCCTGAGAGCCTATAAATAGGCCACCCCCTTGTCATTTGAGAAGGTTGGAAATTTTGGAGAGAGGCGAAGCCCTGCTGGATTGGAGACTCGGAACTTAAAAAAGATTGAAACTTTGGGACTTCGGGGACTCACTCCTTCAGATCTGGTGCTCGGCGATCATCAACGTCAAATAAGGCAGGTGTTCGAGAGGATCAGATCTCAGATCTACGCAGGCATACTCCGGATCTAAGCTTGGTCTTAGATCCCGAGACTTGGACGATTGTTTCCTTGGTGAAACAATCCTCCCCGGCTATTATTTCCTTGGTGAAATAATACCCGTTGTACTGCGTAGATCCGACCGGATCTAGATCGCGCGGTGGTCCACGGCAAACAACCCCGGCGCAGGCAAAGAACCCACAAAGCGAGCGACCGCAAAACAGGAGCTCGCGATTCGTTCGACACAAAAGGAGAAAAGTTGTAATCTTTGTTTATTTTTATTTGATTTTCGTTGTAACCGGATCTTATAAAAAGACCGGATCTTTTGTAACTCAAAAAGTTGTAACTCAAGATGACAATGGAATCAATAACAAAGAAAGACACGAATTTTCCAGCGAACAATCTGGCGACCACAGTGGGAGCCACCGATCTCGCTGCCGAGATCGGAGCGTCGCAGCCGCGGATCTTGATCCCAGTCGTGGAGGAGGTCGAATACGAGTTCGATCAGACCAAGTTCGAGGAATACCTTTCATCCTCGTCTAGATCAACCTCCCCCCGCAAGTCCAAGAAGTCCAAGTTCTCTTCCAACAGAAAGGTGCGTTGGTACGAAGAAGTTGAAGCTACCAACGACGACCTCATCTCGATTGACGCCAAAGTTGCGTCAGATGAGGCTCCACCAATCTCCAACCAGATCAAGCTGGTTCCAACCAATTCCTCCGTCACCAAAGGAGCGGTGACTCTCTCAAAGAGAGCCCGCCAAAGGCAACGCCAACGCTTGGCCAAACAATTCGCCAAAGCGATGGAGTCCACCGACGGAGTCCGCTACAACGCGGGTCTGAAGAACAAGAGAGGCAAACAGCCTCAACAACAGATGAACGGCACCTCTTCCAAGCCGCCAACAATGGAATGGATCCGTGTCAAACGGAATCGTTCGACGCTGGAAGAACGCATCCGCAAACGCCGCGCACTATCAGCGCAGGCACGGGCTCAAGCCGAAGAAGCCCGTAGAAAGTTGCAGAAAGAAGTGGCCAAGAAGCCGCCACCAACTCGCAAAGTTTGGAGGCCAAAGTCTGAAGCGGCAATTCAGGCTAAGGAGCAACCTTTGCAGCCTCCAACCAAAATTCAACCTCCGGCGAACCCAGCTAAGTCGCCGAGAATTCCCATAGCTACTCCGGGAGATCATGCAGAATCCTCCCGAAGAAGAAAGCCAGTCTTGGAGCGCCTCGGTCCAATTCCCGATGAGCGAAGCAAAGCTCCGATCCAAGAACGTTTGGGCCCACTAAGAAAACCCCGAACGAATCAACACGCTGGGGGTCACCGCTACCTCCAACATGACAAGGAGCTCAAGGCAACTGCGCGCGCTAATTTGCGCATTGAGGTCCAAGAGCCCGCTGAGAATTCACGCCCAAAAAGGCATGTCTCAAGGCGCGTGACTCTTGAAAGTCCAAGGAAGGCAATTCGCCCTCAGATGGAAACATTATCATCTGATAGTGATAATGTTATACCTGAGAAGTCGTGCCCACACACGATAGGTTACTCCGACTGTCAAAATGACGAGTTGTACTATCGTGCTGGGGGTACGAATAGAACCAGGAAGAGGAGTCCCCGAGAACAGAAAACTCAATGCCCTTGTTCAAAGCTCATTCGGGCGGTACTGTCTGAGTGCAACTGCAACAAGGTAGTCCCCGAAAGAATTTTAGTGTTTGAAAGGCGAAACGCCAAAACCAAGGTATAGGCGTTTCCGGCAAAGAAGAACGGTGGTTAAAGACGGAGAATTTCCGAGGGTCACCGCCAACATGACCAGCAAAGAGACATCGACACAGATTGATCTCAAATCGTTTCTGGAAGCGTCCCGGCGTGTAACCCGTCTGCAGTCCGGAGCCATCGCACGAGGAACTTATGGTAGGGTTCGGACAAGATTGCCTTCGGAAGATGAAGAATCGGATTCCTGCTCTGCTGTCGCATCGGACAATACAGTGTCCAGCGAAGGACAACCCCGCGAGTCATTCATGATAAGCGCGGAAGAAGTGGCCAAGATGCTCGAAGATGCCATAGCCAAACAACAAGAAAGCTTCAGGTTCGATATGCAGATGGCCATGCAGACTATGAGAGAGATGCATGAGCAACAAATCCAGGCATTCAGGAACCAACAAGGTGAACCAAGTCACCGTAACCAGGTTGTTCAGGAAGAGGAGCACACGGATAGGGATGGAGCTCACAATGCAAATAACCCTCCCGTCAATGCAGGGGGTGGTAATGAGGATGCCAACGAAGATGCAGATGAAAACTTGAAGATCAAAGACCTCGAGAGAAAATTCAACACATTGATCTCCGCTCAAGAGGTGAAGAAGACGGGCATTCCTTGTCCATACCCAAGAGAGTGGGAATCGATCCCCTATCCGGCGAAGTTCAGTTTAATCAACTTCACGCCGTTCGATGGGAAGGGTTCCCCCACTCAGCATTTGATTTATTTCAAATCGCACCTGGGTATTATTTCCGGCAATGAGCCTCTGATGGTGCGGTCATTCGTCGGCACTCTTCGCGGAGCCGCCTTCGATTGGTATCGCCGCCTCAAGCCAAGTAGCGTGAACAGCTGGGACGATATGGAGACCATGTTCCTCGCCAACTTCTTCGACGACGACACCGAGATATCTATCGGATCATTGCTCGATGAGAAGCAGAAGGACGGGGAGTTAGTCGACACCTTCGTCAAAAGGTTCCTGCCGGGACCCGATCACCGAGGAATTCATTCTCCAGACCTGCCATAATAATCTGTCCTTAGACGTATTGGAAGCAATGGGGACAGCACCGTCTGACACTTGGAAAGACTTGAAGGTGCGCGGTGAACAAGCCGAACGCTTCCTCCGAAGGAAGAAGGCCGAGAGGAACCGACCGACGGTTAATCCGCTGAACTCAAACTTCGCCTCTCGTGGTAAGGGCAAGGCCCCTGCAGCTGCTGGTGGTGCTAATCAAGCGTCACAACAGCAATCTCGAAGGCAGCAAAAGACTTCGGGTCCGAGACTCCAAAAAGAGTACTCTTTCAAGGACGAAGACGTTCCAGCCATCTTCGAATCCCTCCTTGAAGGTAACAAGATCAAGCTACCACCTATCACAAATCAGGAGGAAGCTGACAACACTACGGACCCAAAGTACTGTGCATACCACAGGAGGGTCGTTCATCCCACCAAGGATTGCTTTGCTCTCAAGAATAGCATTCAGACCTTGGTTGAAGCCGGCGTCATAACGCTAAGGTAAGCCAAATAAGAACGGCAAAACTCCAAAGAGTATACGAGTATAAACTGTTTCTCAATCCTCCGACCGGTATAAGAGGTTAAACTACTCCCTGATACTCCAATAGGTATATGAGTCTAAACTGTTTCCCCACTTTTGACGGGAAGTTCCTGGAGAATATTAAGCTAATATTCTTAAGGATAACCCGGTTAGTTAACTGATAATAATGTCCGAACCAGTTCCGCAGAGGAAACTGGGGGTGGACGATTTATGTAACGGGAAGTTCCCAAAACCACAGCAATGTAATGAATAAGAACTCCCATTCTCACCATGTCTATGCACTCAACACTCTCTCTGTTAGAGTCTGGACGTAAAGTACCCACTTGGTCAAACCTTCTTACAGTTAGGACCACAGTCAAAATCCCCTCTCGATTCCCCCAATGAACGAGAGGTCCACAAATTGAGCGATCAAACCTTCCTACAGTTAGGATTGTCTCAAAACACCCACTTGGTCAAACCTTCTTACAGTTAGGACCACAGTCAAAATCCCCTCTCGATTCCCCCAATGAACGAGAGGTCCACAAATTGAGCGATCAAACCTTCCTACAGTTAGGATTGTCTCAAAACACCCACTTGGTCAAACCTTCTTACAGTTAGGACCACAGTCAAAATCCCCTCTCGATTCCCCCAATGAACGAGAGGTCCACAAATTGAGCGATCAAACCTTCCTACAGTTAGGATTGTCTCAAAACACCCACTTGGTCAAACCTTCTTACAGTTAGGACCACAGTCAAAATCCCCTCTCGATTCCCCCAATGAACGAGAGGTCCACAAATTGAGCGATCAAACCTTCCTACAGTTAGGATTGTCTCAAAACACCCACTTGGTCAAACCTTCTTACAGTTAGGACCACAGTCAAAATCCCCTCTCGATTCCCCCAATGAACGAGAGGTCCACAAATTGAGCGATCAAACCTTCCTACAGTTAGGATTGTCTCAAAACACCCACTTGGTCAAACCTTCTTACAGTTAGGACCACAGTCAAAATCCCCTCTCGATTCCCCCAATGAACGAGAGGTCCACAAATTGAGCGATCAAACCTTCCTACAGTTAGGATTGTCTCAAAACACCCACTTGGTCAAACCTTCTTACAGTTAGGACCACAGTCAAAATCCCCTCTCGATTCCCCCAATGAACGAGAGGTCCACAAATTGAGCGATCAAACCTTCCTACAGTTAGGATTGTCTCAAAACACCCACTTGGTCAAACCTTCTTACAGTTAGGACCACAGTCAAAATCCCCTCTCGATTCCCCCAATGAACGAGAGGTCCACAAATTGAGCGATCAAACCTTCCTACAGTTAGGATTGTCTCAAAACACCCACTTGGTCAAACCTTCTTACAGTTAGGACCACAGTCAAAATCCCCTCTCGATTCCCCCAATGAACGAGAGGTCCACAAATTGAGCGATCAAACCTTCCTACAGTTAGGATTGTCTCAAAACACCCACTTGGTCAAACCTTCTTACAGTTAGGACCACAGTCAAAATCCCCTCTCGATTCCCCCAATGAACGAGAGGTCCACAAATTGAGCGATCAAACCTTCCTACAGTTAGGATTGTCTCAAAACACCCACTTGGTCAAACCTTCTTACAGTTAGGACCACAGTCAAAATCCCCTCTCGATTCCCCCAATGAACGAGAGGTCCACAAATTGAGCGATCAAACCTTCCTACAGTTAGGATTGTCTCAAAACACCCACTTGGTCAAACCTTCTTACAGTTAGGACCACAGTCAAAATCCCCTCTCGATTCCCCCAATGAACGAGAGGTCCACAAATTGAGCGATCAAACCTTCCTACAGTTAGGATTGTCTCAAAACACCCACTTGGTCAAACCTTCTTACAGTTAGGACCACAGTCAAAATCCCCTCTCGATTCCCCCAATGAACGAGAGGTCCACAAATTGAGCGATCAAACCTTCCTACAGTTAGGATTGTCTCAAAACACCCACTTGGTCAAACCTTCTTACAGTTAGGACCACAGTCAAAATCCCCTCTCGATTCCCCCAATGAACGAGAGGTCCACAAATTGAGCGATCAAACCTTCCTACAGTTAGGATTGTCTCAAAACACCCACTTGGTCAAACCTTCTTACAGTTAGGACCACAGTCAAAATCCCCTCTCGATTCCCCCAATGAACGAGAGGTCCACAAATTGAGCGATCAAACCTTCCTACAGTTAGGATTGTCTCAAAACACCCACTTGGTCAAACCTTCTTACAGTTAGGACCACAGTCAAAATCCCCTCTCGATTCCCCCAATGAACGAGAGGTCCACAAATTGAGCGATCAAACCTTCCTACAGTTAGGATTGTCTCAAAACACCCACTTGGTCAAACCTTCTTACAGTTAGGACCACAGTCAAAATCCCCTCTCGATTCCCCCAATGAACGAGAGGTCCACAAATTGAGCGATCAAACCTTCCTACAGTTAGGATTGTCTCAAAACACCCACTTGGTCAAACCTTCTTACAGTTAGGACCACAGTCAAAATCCCCTCTCGATTCCCCCAATGAACGAGAGGTCCACAAATTGAGCGATCAAACCTTCCTACAGTTAGGATTGTCTCAAAACACCCACTTGGTCAAACCTTCTTACAGTTAGGACCACAGTCAAAATCCCCTCTCGATTCCCCCAATGAACGAGAGGTCCACAAATTGAGCGATCAAACCTTCCTACAGTTAGGATTGTCTCAAAACACCCACTTGGTCAAACCTTCTTACAGTTAGGACCACAGTCAAAATCCCCTCTCGATTCCCCCAATGAACGAGAGGTCCACAAATTGAGCGATCAAACCTTCCTACAGTTAGGATTGTCTCAAAACACCCACTTGGTCAAACCTTCTTACAGTTAGGACCACAGTCAAAATCCCCTCTCGATTCCCCCAATGAACGAGAGGTCCACAAATTGAGCGATCAAACCTTCCTACAGTTAGGATTGTCTCAAAACACCCACTTGGTCAAACCTTCTTACAGTTAGGACCACAGTCAAAATCCCCTCTCGATTCCCCCAATGAACGAGAGGTCCACAAATTGAGCGATCAAACCTTCCTACAGTTAGGATTGTCTCAAAACACCCACTTGGTCAAACCTTCTTACAGTTAGGACCACAGTCAAAATCCCCTCTCGATTCCCCCAATGAACGAGAGGTCCACAAATTGAGCGATCAAACCTTCCTACAGTTAGGATTGTCTCAAAACACCCACTTGGTCAAACCTTCTTACAGTTAGGACCACAGTCAAAATCCCCTCTCGATTCCCCCAATGAACGAGAGGTCCACAAATTGAGCGATCAAACCTTCCTACAGTTAGGATTGTCTCAAAACACCCTCCTTGGTGGCTCGGCGGCCACCAAGGTGGCTCGGCCACCACCGAGCCACCAAGGTGGCCGGCCGAGCCACCTCTTGGTGGCTCGGCATGAGCCGAGCCACCTTGAGGTGGCCGACGGCTTGAGTTCTGGCCACACGTGCACACGGGCACGGGCACAGTGACGAGAGCCTATAAATAGGCCAAGGGGTTCTTCATTTCAAAAGGTTGGATTTTGGAGGAGGCGAAGCCCTGTCGGATTGGAGACTCAGATCTAAAAAAGATCTCAACTTTGGGACATCAAGGACTTGCTCATCCAGATCTGGTGCAGATCTGGTGCTCGACGATCATCAACGCCAAATAAGGCAGGAGTTCGAGAGGATCGGATCTCAGATCTACGTTGCTACACTCCGGATCTAAGCTTGGTCTTAGATCCCGAGACTTGGACGATTGTTTCCTTGGTGAAACAATCCTCCCCGGCTATTATTTCCTTGGTGAAATAATACCCGTTGTACTGCGTAGATCCGATCGGATCTAGATCGCACGGTGGTCCACGGCAAACAACCCCGGCGCAGGCAAAGAACCCACAAAGCGAGCGACCGCAAAACAGGAGCTCGCGATTCGTTCGGCAAACAAGGAAACAAAGTTGTAATTTTCATTTCTTTTTTATTTGATTTTCGTTGTAACCGGATCTTATAAAAAGACCGGATCTTTGTAATCGATAAACTATTACAAGAGTGTACAATAGAATCAATGATGAAAGCAACAATTTTTCCCGCGAACATGATGATCCATCAATCGACTAATAAAAAGCTATCAGTCGACTGATAAGCTACCGATTGCCTGTAATAGTCAGCTCATCAGTCGACTGATAAAACCCGTCAGTCGACTATTAAGCCTTCCAACGGTTAGTTTTGTGTAGTTTCTATATTTTTGTTTTTTGAGTTGTTTTGTCTTTTTCTCTGGGTTTTGGCTGATGTCTTGAGTGCCTATAAATACCCAAGTACATTCAACTCTTATAGACAATGAAGAAAATTGTTTAATTAAGTTTTGAAAGAGTTTAGTTTGTGTTTAAGCATTGTTTTAAGTTTTTTTCAAAAGAGGAGTTTTTCACAAGGAGGAATCTTTTGATTTCAACTGAGGAATTCATCCTCATTATCTATCTACAGCTCATTGTGTTTATAGAGAAGATTTCTAACTCTTTTATCTAGCTTATTTATCTTTTGCATCTATCTACAGCTCATTGTGTTTATAGAGAAGATTTCTAACTCTTTTATCTAGCTTATTTATCTTTTGATTTTCATATTCATATCTTAGCTAGTTTTATTTGAGTTAGAATTTTATTGTTCTCATTTATCACTCACACCTCAATTGAGCTTATAATATTATTCATACAATATATTGGTTGGTTGTGGTGAGTGATTTAGTGAGAGTGAGCTTCATTGTGTTTTCACCTATTGTAGAGAACAAAATCTTATAATTGAGCCTTATTGTGTGAGTATCACTTTGTAATACATATTTACACCAAGAGGAGTATATGGTGAGGACTTAGTCGATACCAAGAGGAGTAGCGTCGGTAGTAAAGCCTAGAGAGAGGTAGTAAATCCGAGCATTTGAGGGAGGCGATACGTGAGGACCAACAGTTAAGGTTGTAGTTTATGTATGTACATTGTGAGAGATTTGTAGAGTTTTTGGTAAGCTAGAAAACCGAGTGTGTTGAGAAGTTTTGGCTTCCAAACCTGGTGTGTCGATAGTAGAGTTCTCCCCGGGAGTGGAGAGTGGAGACGTAGGACGGATGGTCCGAACTCCATGATCATATTATTGTGTTTGGATTGCTCTTTGTGTCCACTATTTGTTTATATTGTTTCTTGTTTATTTTTCCCTTTGCATATATATCCTTGCATATAGATTATTGAATATCATCATTGTTAGGATATATTTGTTAATTAATTTTAATCAGTATTAATATCTAATAATATTAACAATAACCTTATTCACCCCCTCACCCCCCTCCCCTCTAGGGTACTTTAAGGCAGGAAGGACGAGAGTTGTTCCAAACGTGTCCTGGACACACTTCTTTGTCATGCAAGGTGATTGAAGTGGCATGTGTATATCAAGGTTATTATACAACCCCTGCATTACATCATCAAGACAAAGCAAATACTCTAAATCATCATTTATTACTTCTTCCGTAAGTTGCCAATTACATCTTCCATCTGACAATTTACCATCGTCAAGATTGATTACAAAGGGTACAATGTTGTTTAGTACAAAACCTCTATTGTAATCAAGCCCAGCCTCGGTATCAGCTTCTTCTCCGCTGTCCGTACCTTGGGCCGATGATTCAGTATCGGATTTAGCATCATAAAGAAGAGAGTCGGTAAAGTAGTTTTCCAATCCCTTGAATGGTTTCTTATCCGCGACCACCATCTTGACCTTATTATTCGTGTCCACATATTTTAGATACTGATGGAGGGTGGAGGGAACTATAATGTTACCATAGATCTAAGGTCGACCCAATAGTAAATTATAGGAGGTCTCTACATCAAACACATAGCACATGACTTCAGACCTCAAATCTCCAAGTTGGCACTTTACTTGGATTTTACCTAATGGTCTGGACCCACTAGTGTTGAATCTGTAGATAACAGTGCCCGTGGAAGCTAGCTTGCTGGTAGGGATTCTGAGATTATACATTAATCGGAGTGGCATGATGCTGACAGCGGAACTCGGATCAACTTGGATCCGGTTGACAACACTGGAGCCGATGTATCCGGTAAAATACAAAGACCTGTCATGCTTCGAGTTCCTTGTTTGCATGTCGTCTTTAGTAAAGTTGATGCAAGGGAACTGTTTGGCCACGAGATTGTAGTGTTGAACTGACGACTCCGGCTCTTCGGGGGTTGGCTTGATCTAAGTGAGAAACACATCAGAATTAGCCAAAGCTTCTTGTAAAGCCTCCCTAGTGTCTTTGGAAAGATGTAATGACTTGTATAGAGTTATCCTCGTTGGGATGTTAGCCAGTTAGGTCATAACATCAAAGCGGTATGGCGCATTCAATGTTTCCGGTTTATCTTTCCCAATCAGGCGATTGAAATGAGACTTCCTTGGAACTTGAACCTCTTTGTGTTGGGGCTCTTTCTCCTTTTTCTTAGCAGTTAGCTGCTGCTGGGGTTTCTCAGCGGGTGCATGGGGAGTTGTAACCACCCCTAGCTCAGCCAACATTTTATCATTTGTATCGGAAGCTTCAGGATATTTGTATCGGTATTCATTCCCGCTCCTGGTGACGAAGAACTCATGCTCATCCTCGAAAAGTGCCAAAGTTGGGATTTTTTCGTCATCTTTTTCTGGGATTGCTGAGGCGGGGCAACACGATTTTCCTTTACCCTTGGACTTCTTCTTGGACGAGAACCTCATCCACTGTTCGTCTTCAAGCAGATCTGGATGGACCCAAAGAACTTCGCCGTTGGGGGCCGTATGTGGCACAATCCCCTTCTGGCGTTGTCCATGAGGATCATCATTGATGGTCTTCATTTCCACCTTTGTTACGGGTTTCGGTTGAAACCATGTTAAAGGGATGGAGCCGAAGCTAATGGTCACTGCGTTTGCACCCACCTTCTTTTCTTTGGGTTGTTTTGTGGTGATGATCCCGATGTCAATCAAGGCTTGAATCTTGTCCTTGAGGTCATAACAAGTTTTTGTGGGATGATGGACCTACCTATGGAATGCACAGTATCTTGGATCTGTAGTCTTCTTGGCTCCGTCCTGGTCAGTGATTGGAGGCAACTTGATCTTATTATTCTCTAGAAGGTAATTGAATATACCGGGGACCTCATCTTCCTTAAAAGAATATTCTTTTGTGAATTTTGGTTCCACGATCTTTTGTTGCCTTTGAGGTCTCTGTTGCCACTGAGACGGTGACTGTTGTGGTGCTTACGGTTGTGCTTACTGTTGAGGATGTAGTTGGAATGTTTGATTCACATCCACTGCCTTTGCTGGTGCTTTCCCTCTACCACGAGGGACGAAGTTCTGCTTCAGGGGATTCGCTGCCGGTTGGCCTCTCTCAGCCTTCTTCCTTTTGAGGAAGCGTTCGGCTTGCTCTCCGCACACCTTCAACTCTTTCCAGGTTTTAAATGGCATCACCCCTATGGCTTCCAGCACGTCCAAAAAAAGATTGTTGTGGAAAGTTTGGAGGATGAACTCCTCTGTGACCGGATCTCGGCAGTTCATCACTTTGTTCCGGAAGCGTTTGACGAAGTTGTCAACCGACTTTGTTCCGGCAGTTCATCACTTTGTTCTGGAAACGTTCCAATTGACACCTCAGTGTCATTGTCAAAGAAGTTGGTGAGAAACATGCTTTTCATGTTGTCCCAGATGTTGATACTCCCCGGCTTGAGACAGTGGTACCAATCGAAGGCGGCACCGTGAAGGGTGCTAACGAATGACCGAACCATCAAAGGTTTGTTGCCAGAAATTATGCCTAAGTGGGACTTAAAGTAAATCAGATGTTGAGTTGGTGATCCCCTCCCATCGAACGGCGTGAAGTTAATTAGATTAAACTTCACCGGATACAGGTTTGACCCCCACTCCCTTGGGTACGGACATGGAATATCAATCTTCTTCACCTCTTAAGCACGCATCAATGCGTTGATCTTGTTCTCCAGGTCTTTCATTTTCTTGTCATTGCCTGTATTTTTCTTTAGGCGATTTTGGGGAGGAACAACGGGACCACCCCTAGCAATGTTATCCTCCGTGGGACCACCCCTAGCATTTTGGTCAGCAAGAGGGGTATTAGCGTTGAAATTTTCATCCACGTCTGAATCGCTGTCTACTTCATTAGTAGTATTACGATGACTGAATTTACCCTGCTGATTTGATAAGGCTTGAAGCTGTTGGTCATGTAACTCCCTCATCCATTGTACGGTTAACTCCATTTCGGCTTTAAATTCTTCTTTCTGCTTGGCCAAAGATTCTTAAAGTAGTTAAGCCATTTGTTCAGTAGTGACCATGAACGCTTCTCGAGTTCATCCTACGCTAGACACTGTATTCTCAGAAGCAACCGCAGAATAGGCGTCCGATGCTTCATCATCTAAGGATTGCCCTCTATTTGGCCTAGGTCTGATAGTTCCCGACCGTAGCCAAGTGAGACGCTAGAACACCCCTAGAAAAGGATCAGGACTGGAACACTATGTTGACTTTCCTTTATCGACTATGTTGATGGTGACTTTTGGGAGTTCGTCATCCTGACCTATTGATCTTATTTTACGGAAGCATCTTGATTTAGATTTGTGTGCTTTAGTGGAGATCCTTTTAAATACCGAGACTCTCCGTGGAGTGGTCTTGGGGCAGCAACACTTTGATAATACTACCCTGATAAGCCTCTCACAAGTACAGTGAGAGTCTATTTCTCAGGAATTTCTCTTCCAAGACTTGTTCATACCCCCAGCCCGATAGTACAACTCATCGGCATGATGACCAGAGCAACCTATCGTGTTGGCACGACTTCCTAGGTGTAACATCGTCATCTGACAAACACGCTTTCTTCTAGGAATGTGACCATTTATTAGCATCCTCATGAGTCACATGTTTAGAACTACGTCTTTGCGAGGGTAGAACCTTAATGGGCTCCTGATCTTCAACACGCACCCCCAAGCAGGCGGTTATAAGAAATGACTTGTTGGGAGGACATGTACGACCCCGCAGACTGAAGAGTCGCTCGGGATTTGTTCACCGGACCCTATCGTTCTTTTATTGGGGCTTTGCCTCCATCTTTGTTCAAAGGACCTAGGCCATCCATCATTGTAATCTTGAATTTGGATAAATCCATACTGCCATAAGGCTTCGCCAGAGGTACGGGAGCAACCGGAGTAGGAACGGAGGCCGACGGAAGCTGAGAAACACCTGCGAGGGCTTTGGTTGGCACGAGACAGTCAGTGGTGTCTCAGCCAGGTGCGAGATAGTTTGTACGGTCTTAGCCAGGTGCAAGATGTTTGGGGAGAAAGTTGATGTCTTCATTGATGTATTCATTACAACTTTAATCATTACAATGAAAACAAAAAAGATAGTCTTTTTATAAGACTCTTATACAATGAAAATGAAAAAAATACAACTCTCGTCAAAACAAACACAAAGGACATTTATCCTCCACTGCTTGCGTGAGATCTTGGCCTGTGATGGGGATGTTGATATCCGTAGACTACAAAACGATCAGATCAGGTCCGGAGCTTCGTTGATTCACAAAGGAATCAAGAAACCGAAGCAATTATCTCGACAACAGTGAGATAATCACTCTTCTCGAGACCACCGCAACAGGACAATCTCAAGGGAAGGAATCGGGAACTGTGGATCTGACGAGCTCCTCTTCTTTATGCTGACGAACTCGATCCGATCTCCTCCTCTCTTCTAAAATTCATGCTCTTTTAGTCTTTAGTTCAGAAGGGCTTCACCAACGCTCAAGAATTCCAGATCTGAAAAAATAAAGGCCCTAGGGCTGTATTTATAGGCTTAGGGACCCCTGTTTCGGATAAGAACGATCGATTCGATCTTATCTTTAGTTGTAACTACTTAACCAAGTTTTTGGATGATATCAGATCAATTGAAACAAATCCAAGTGGTTAACGATCAAAAAAGAGCTTTAATCTGCCAAAAATAGCATTTCGGGTCTGTGGACACCCGTGGGTGTCTCATCCAACCTTGGGCTAGTTATAAACACTTAACCATGTTCTTGGATGATATTCTATCAGTTAAAATAAATCCAGATGGTTAACAATCGAAAAACAGCTTTAAACCGCTAAAATTCAGTTTTTCGGGTCTACGGACACCCGTGGGTGTCTCGGCCAAGCCTTGGCCAAGACACTCATTGGTGTCTCGGCCAAGTCTTGGCCGAGACACCTCTTGGTGTCTCGCCAAGGCTTGGCGCGTTATTCCGCGCGTTGTGTCCGTTTCCACCGTAACTTCATCGTTCGATCTCAGAACTACACAGTTAAAGATGTGTTGGAAAGCTAACAAGGAGATATACAAGCTCCCATGGTTGAATCACATGTGAAGTAGATGGGACACGAGGGACGTTTTATCTTTTGTAAGCGGCATGCAGCTCCCGGTCCATTCGTGTTTCCATTATTTTGAAATTCCGTTGCTTCGCATGGTCCGTCGACTCACTTCATGTATTTGTCATTGTTAAATGAGCTTCTGTGACTTGAATAGCAATGTTCATCATCTTCTCTCTACCTCGATCCGCGTGCGGGGACTTATGGGTAATTTTTGACGCCTACAGATACCGCCTCCAAAGTGTTTCAGTCTCATTTCTTTTATAGATGAGTCTGAAATACTTTGGATATGATCGGTCCAACCTTTAGTCGGTGTAAAGGACCTGTAGTTAGCTTCGATTCTTAACTCCTTCGATTTTTAGTCTGTTCGATATTTTGATGAATAATCAAGACTGCTCCGGCGCTGCGTTTATCGTCTGGCCATCGCCGAAGTCTCAAATCGAAACTGGTGAGTTGATTTTGGCTCATATCATCGAGTTGACTTTGAACTGACCCTCTCCATCATAATATATTGACTTGCGTTGACTTTCATCGTAACGCATTGAATGGTGTTGACCTAGAGTTATGCGTTGACCGGTGTTGACTTTTCATTGCAATGCGTTCACTGGCATTGACCTAGGATTACGCATTGACCGGTGTTGACCTAGGGTTTTGGATCACCTGACGTTAACTTTTCATTACAACGCGTTGACTGGCATTGACCTAGGGTTACGCGTTGACCGGTGTTGACTTTTCATTGCAACGTGTTGACTGGCATTGACCTAGGGTTATGCGTTGACCAGCGTTAACCTAGGGTTTCGGATCAACCGGCATTAACTTTTCATTGCAATGTGTTGATTGGTATTGATCTAGGGTTACACGTTGACCGACGTTAACCTAGGGTTTCGGATCGCCCGACGTTGACTTTTTATTGCAACGCGTTGACTGGTGTTGACCTAGGGCTACGCATTGATTGGCGTTAACCTAGGGTTTCAGATTGCCCGGCGTTGACTTTTCATTGTAACGCGTTGACTGGCGTTGACCTAGGGTTACGCGTTGACTGGTGTTAACCTAGGGTTTGGATCGCCCGGCGTTAACTTTTTATTACAACGCGTTGACTGGCGTTGACCTAGGGTTACGCATTAACCGGCATTAACCTAGGGTTTCAGATCACCCGGTGTTGACTTTTTATTGCAACGCGTTGACTGACGTTGACCTAGGGTTACACGTTGACCGACGTTAACCTAGTATTTCGGATCGCCCGACGTTGACTTTTTATTACAACACGTTGACTAGCGTTGACCTGGGGTTACGCGTTGACCAGCGTTAACCTAGGGTTTCAGATTGTCCGGCATTGTTTTGTGTTGATTTTCATCATAATAACCAATAACCAGCAAAATTAGGCGAAATAGAATCATGAAAAATACCTGGGGGCTCGACCTGAGCCAAGACACCCATGGGTGTCTTGGCCTTGGCCGAGACACCTCTAGTTGTCTTGGCTAAGGCCGAGACACCTCACGGTCTCGGCTTTGGGCGAGACACTCCTAGTGTCTCGGCCAAGGCCGGACTCCTTAAGGTGTCTCAGCTCTTGGCCGAGCCCCCCCCCCCCCTCCTCTTTCTTTTTTTCTTGTACTTTCATTTCCCTCTTAAACTCCCACATTTCAAAAAGAGTCCTTTTCCCCCTCAACTTCTTCTTCCTCCTCCTATTCAAACTCCATTGTTTCTTCTCTTCAAGAACTCCTAACCCACCAAAATTCTTGCCTTTTAAAAAAAAAATCTCAACTTCTCAATGGAATTTTGGATTTCCTCTCCTTCTTGGTCAAAGTTCTTCTCCTCTCAAGGCTAGGGTTCATCCATCTTCAAGCTCAAGACTTGATTTGGGTAAGCTTCTCTTTAAGAACTTTTTTTTTTGCATTCTTAGTTAAGAATCCATAAGTTTTACAAGAAAGATTGAAACTTTATTCTTGTAATGGGGATATACAATGAATTTGTATGCAAAAATTGTGGCTTTTGTGAAAAAGATTGAATCTTGATAATAGGTTTTGAAAGTGGCCGAAATTTTGAGGGATTTTTGTGCAAAAATAGGGCTGAAATTTTGAGGGGCTTTTGTGCAAAAGTGGACTGAAATTTTGGGACTTGGATTGTAAGCCCATTTGGCCAACACTTTGAGGGGTGTTTTATGCAAAAAGACCGCCCTTTGTTGAGGGGTTTATTTGCAAATGGCAACTGAATATTGTAGAGGGGCTTATTCACAAAAGGGCTAAAATTTTAGGGCTGAAATTTTGTAGAGTTTGGACTACATACCCATGACCAAAAGTTTGAGAGGTGTATGTGCAAATTGGGCCGAAATTTGTAGAGGGGTATATTTGCAAAATTGGCCGAAACTTTTGGAGGGGTTTATTTGCAAAATTGGCCAAATCTTGTAGAGGGGTTTATTTACAAAATTGGCTAAAATTATGAGATATTGAGGATGATGGCTTTCTTTCCTCGATCATGGCCAAATTCGAAAGCGTTCGTAGCTAAAACTTAACCTTGAACAAGAGGGGTATTTTGGGTATTTCACCCAAAAGTTGATCATAAAGGTTTTAAATACAATTTGAACCCATTGTCTGCATGTATAGAACCCGTAGGTTTAATTAGACTTCAACTATAAAAATCCTATTTTATTTATAAGATTTTAGTCAAAATTCATAATTTCCCTTATAATTTTCGAGTTCTTGGATTTATGATTGTACCTGATCCATTGATTTTTATTACAGGTTAACCATGTCTCCTCATCGACCGTGATTTCATAGGAGTCGCTTATATTCTCAGCATGGTGAGAGGGAGGCTCCCGTGGCGTCCTCTTACGTGTTGGCCTTCTTGTTTTGATGATGATTTACGAACAATTTACAACTAATGTTGTTTGTCTAGTGTTAGTGTTTTTTGTATTTATTCTAGGCAAACAACGTGTTGGAGGATGGATGGAATAGAGCTTCAACGATCATATCCAAAGGAGGTTGGCGGAATGTCGGTGAAGCCTTGCTATTCAAAGTTCAAGATCCAAGTTCAAGCTTCATCCGCGAGATTACCAAGTCAAGCTTATTAAAGATCAAGATCATTGCTTGGGTAATTTAGTTTAGGAATTTATATTAGGTGTGTTAGTACTTTAAGCTCAATCATATACACACATACACGTTTTGGTTTTTGTATATATATAGTTATATATATACATATATGTTTTGGTTTGATAGTTTTCAAGTTTTACTATGAAACAATTGAATATAATTAGAAAACATATTTTTGTTTCATACTCGTATGCATATATATGATTTCATCAATATCAATTTTAGTTAGTTAAATGAAATCATGTTTTAGTGCATTATATGTGTATTTTGATAAAATACTACATTCATCGTTTATAGACTTCATAACAATAGTTTACATCTTTCTTCAAGTCTATAAATTTATTTTGTAAAGTTTCAAAAGTTGGTTTATCCAAAATGTTAAAATTCACATGTTTACATTTTCGTTTTGGACTATTTTGTAAAATGATGATATTTTTCATTTGGGAAGTTCTTTCTGATAATTCCCCAAAGTTTTATATTTTTTGGAATTTATTTGATATTTTTAAACAGGGTTTTAAAATCAGCAAAACAGTTTTCAGCATATATTTTCATGTATCAGATTTCAGTCGACCGCACCGGTCGACCGATCATTTGATCTTTCTTCACTGGGCGACAGAGAGTCTGTCGGTCGACCGGTCCGGTCGATTTTGTCATTTTGTTTAGTGTTTTTGTTGAGATCTTGAGTGGGTATAAATACCCAATTGCTGATCTCTTTTCAGGTAATCAAGAAGAGTTTTAAACAAAGTTTTTAAACAAGGGTTTAGGGTTTTACTGTTTGTTTAAAAGATTGGGTTTCTGTTTACAAAGGAGGAAGTTTTCACTGCAGATTGAGGGATTCATTCTCAATCCTCTTCATCCTCTTCTTTGTGTTTATAGAGAAGTTTTCTAACTCTTTTCTCTAGCAATTTCGTTATTGATTTTCATATTCTTACTATTGCTAGTTTGCTATTTGAGTTAGATTTTATTTTACTCATTGTTACACACACCCACATTGAGCTTTTGTATCTTTCATACATAGTATAGTTGGGTGGTGAGAGACTATAACTTTGAGTTGTGCTTAATTGAGTTCTCATCCATAGTTGAGAACAATTATTTGTTTTATTGTGTTTATTGAGAGATTCACTTTGTAATACACTTGTACACCGAGTGAGGAGTGTGTGGTGAGAGTCGGGGATTGTCCCAAGAGGAGTGGCGTCGGTTGACGTGCCTAGGGAGAGGTTGTAACCGAGCACTTGAGGGAGACACGGCTCGGTCCAACACTTAGTGGGTGTAGAGTGTGATTGCAAGAGTGTGAGTTGTAGAGTTTTCGGTTAGCTAGAAAACCGAGTGTGTAGAAGAAGTTCCGGCTTCCAAACCGGATTGTGTTAGTGGATTTCTCCTCGGGAGTGGGGAGCGGAGACGTAGGACGGAAGGTCCGAACTCCGTGATCATATTGCTTGTTTGAGTGTGCTTTGGCGTTCATTCATATTTATGTTCATATCTTATATCGCCATTGTCATTAGCTCATTATCTATATCATCCACTATCTTGTTTAGATTGTTTACCCCTTGTGTTAGTTTATATATCCTTGCATATATTTCACTATATGCCTCTTTGCTAGGATATATCATATTGTATATTGCTTATCCTAGTTCATATATATTGTTGCATTTCACTCTTGCTAGGATAACTTGTTAATTAATTTTAATTGGCATTTAATCGGATTAGATTAGCATAAGACCCTAATCCCCCCCCCCCCCTCTAGGGTCTAACATTACGGGGGTGAGCTTTTATGCTTTATGTATCCTCGTTTGACCCCTTCGTGGGTCATTCGGGAAGAACCGATGTCCTCCTTCACGGGGATTGAGGCTTCGGGATGACTTGTGGTTTTATCATGCCCTTGTTTGGCCCCTTTGCGGGTCATTCGAGAAGAACTAACGTCCTCCATCGCGAGAATTGAGGTTTCAAAAGACGTGTTTTGATTGGCCGATTCACGTTTTCCGGTATATTAGGGCGATTTCGTGTTGTATTACACTACGTCGGTCGGGGTACATTACCACGTTATTTACGTGATGATGCATACCATTCTTCCTATGTAGGACACTCAGAATCGTCTCACAAATCATTTAACGAGCGACTCTATCTCGCTAGCCTGTAAGATGAGTTCAATCCTTGTATAATTTATGAATAATTTTCTAATTCGATGTTTGTTTTGCTTCCGTTGGTTAGTGAACATCTGCGTTGGATATCTCGTCCTTCGGGTGAAGGGTCGTTGCTATATAAAGCCTTATCTTCCGTGTCGTTTTGCTTTCCAGTTCGGTTATGACCAACTATATGTTGGGAATCCGAGCTGGGGATTAAGGATTGAGGGGGGTCTTATTGACGGCGTCCGAGCATGGCTTCGGACTATGATGGGCTGTACTGGAGCCTATTTTGCTTTTCATTCATCTAAGCGTAAACCGTTGCTTACTTTCCTCAGCTACAAGTGGCTCCTTTCTGCCAACAAGCTTCTAGATGTGAAGAGCACTTGGTACAAACTATTATCAAAGCTACTCGTAAGGCTGAGCCTTCGAAGAAGCGGGGGAAGAAACCTGCCAAACCCTCCCGTTCGGGCAGAGACAAGATGGAGGATGATGAAGAGCTCCTTCCTATCGATGATGAAGATGAAACTTCTGAAGAAGAATTTATGGACATGGATACCGATGAGGAAGAATCTGATACATGTCTGTCAGACTCTTTCTTTTCACAATTAATGGATCTGGCATTTTCTCATTGGCATCAACGCTATACCCTTTCTAGATCTCAACTTGATTTTCAAAAGCCGGAACAAAAGGTCTTATTTACTTATCCTAACAAGATGACTCTTGTCACTCCAGGTAGGATGGTTGACGAGCACGAGCCCCTTATTTTTTGTTATGCGAGATCACGGCCCAGTGCCGAGGCTTCTTCATAGGTTGAGATGCGTACTAAGTCTACGCATGAGCGACCTGCTGGTCCTGTAGGGATTTGTCTTCCAAAGCGGAAGAAGACTGCTCATAAGTCACATATTGGTTAGCGCGCCTGCGAAGCAGAGTTACGAGGTACTTCTGGCGGAGAATAAGGTAGTGCTCTACTACCTTCACTACTTTAAAATAGTGCTCTTTTTGATTCCCTAAATCTAATCATGTTCCGTGTTTCAGGAAGCCATGATGGAGGTGAACTTCTGCCCGACTCTGTATTCTCTGATCCTGGCCATTTGGATAGCTCGAGCTTTGTGCAGCAAATGTGCGATGCCATTCGTGATGAGCCTATGGATGTTGAAGCAAACAGAGATGCTATGCAGGCTGATAGCGTTGAGCCGAGAATTCTATGCCCAGGTATATCTAACCTCGGTAATACACTATTCAAGCAGCAGTTAAAGGAGTTAGGCAATTCGGAATTTGTTCTCCCTTTAATCACTTCTGCGCTCGTTCTCTTTTAGACAAATTGAAGAACGTAGGCACAAATATTAGGGCAGAAGAGCCTTCTACCACAACCGTAGGTAAATCTGATTTTCTTCATCTTTCCCCTTTTTTTATATATATCCAGCGCTTAAACTCTTGTTTGGGTATCGCTCTAGACAGACCGGTTGAGGACGAGACTTTTCATGGTATGGATCCTAGAGGATTTAGTGAACACATGTATGTCTCAGCACCGAGTTTCTCAGGATCCGACACTAGATTGCTTGTTGAGATGTTGGCAGAGCAGGCTACCAGAGAGGCTGCAGGACCATCACTTGAGGGTGGTTCATCTGTAGGTATGCATCTAATCTCTGATATTGTAATTTGTCGCAACCTCCATTTGACTGATAGGGAGTTCTAATCATAGGACCAGCCACTGGGACTGATACAGCCATGATTTCTGGTTTTCCTAGTTTACCAGAGGGTGGTGGATCTGCAGGTATGCATGTAATCCCCTCCATCATCATTCTTTTCTTTTGTCCAAATCTCTATTTGACTAATAAAGAATTATAATCATAGGACCAGCCATCATGACTGATACGACTACGATTCCTAGCATCCCCAGTTTGCCTGACGGTGGTGTATCTTCTCCAAACCCAACGGGCATTACAGAATTGCCTAGAGGAGTTGATATACCATTGACGATCACTCCTGCTACCATTCCTGAGCCTGCTAAGATTGGATTGACGGAGCCTAGCATAGGACCTCAAATTGAAGGGACCTCTGTTGGTACTGGTATGCTCATAATTCACTCTAAATTTTCCCACCATATTCTAGAGTCTGTTACCCTTCTGCACAATTACTTGTAGGGTCTCTACTATCTCCATATGAGTGTGTCCTTGCCCTTTTAGCCGATCCTGATCCCAGCAGGGACATTTTCCGAGTGGACCTTGGTTATTTCGTCAACTTCCTTGACAAAATGATCGAGAAGCTTCTTCATCAGGGATATTGCTTCGATCAGTTTAGGCATTCTCTTGCCCGATACATGTCGATGCTTAGAGAGGAGGGATATCCTGAGTTAGCTGATTCTCTCACTACCGACTTTGTTATTCTAGAGTGTGAATTCCGAGAGTTAGAGGAGCTGAAGGCTAGTGGGGCTTCTTCCTTTGTATTTTCTCAGTTGGAGCATAGACTGACACACTGGCGTGACCTCAGATCTTCTATTGGTAGCGAGCTTCAGTCGTATGAGAGTTCTATCGCACATATGATTGCTAGTCTTGCAAGGAAGGACACGGATAGAGCCAAGTTACTCAGTTGTTTAGAATCCAACCGTGAAGAGATAGCCAGGCTGAAGAAAGCCCTGAAGTATGCTGAGGAGTCTGGCGCTATCATTGCAGATGAGCTAGCTGGCTTAGAGAGTTCTCGCAGACAGATTCTAGAGAGACTAGGATCTGCACAAGAGATAGATTGATGAAGCTAAAAGGTGAAGCCACAAAGATCTTGAGTAGATCTGAAGATTCTGTCCGGGCCGATCTACAGGCTAAGGTTGAGCAGGGTTATGTAGATAAGCTCTCTAGGTTAGAACTTCACATTCTCGGTCACCGATTGCATTCGGGCCGGTGAGCTGTATCATTGTATGTTTTGACTTGATCTATTACTAAAGACCCAGTATTTGATTTAGTGTACTCATCTTTTATCATGATTTCTTTTTGTTGATTGTGAACCAAGTAGGCATAATGCTCATAGGATTTTTGGCAAATCCTTAGCCTCAACGGATTTGATGTACCTTTACCGACTACCATTTGAATCGGGCTAGCATGCGGATTGCATATGTCCGTTCTGCATGTAACATTGTGCTAAAAGAATGAATTCTCTTAGGCTTGACATTATGATATTGAATACATAGACTTTGTCTTTGTCATAAGAATAGACTACCCGGCAACACGTGTTAGGCGCTGACTCGTTCTTACTTAGGATTCAGGATAAAAATCCCCAGACTTGTATTATGGTGTCTTTTCATTCGGTAAAAGACTAAACCAGCGGCATGTGTTAGATGCAGGCTTAAGATTTTTAGCAAATCCTCAGCCTTCAACGAATTTAACATGCCTTTACCGATTACCTTTTAAATCAGGCTAGCATGCAGATTGTATACGTCCGTTCCGCATATAACGTTATGCTAAAAGAATGAATCTCTTAGGCTTGACGCTATAATATTGAATACATAGACTTTGTCTTTGTCACAGGAATAGACTGCCCGGCAACGCGTGTTAGGCGCTGACTCATCCTTACTTAGGATTCAGGATAAAAGTCCCCAGACTTATATTTTGGTGTCTTTTCATTCGGTGAAAGACTAAACCGGCACCATGAGTTAGATGCAGATTTATCTCTCTTTTAGGGTTTGAGATAAAATCCCCCGTGCATGAAGTGCGCGTATTTGAAGTTAAGAAATGTGACTTTTCTAAGGGTAAAGACAGACCTAGAGCGGGAGAGGAAGAATTTTATATTCTATCTCCCAAAACTGAAGAGGAATGATTTTATACCCTGTCTCTAGTTGCAGGGAAAACTCAAGGTGGGATCTCCACCTTAAGAATCCGAAAAGATGAAACTAAGAGTGGGATCTCCACTCCGTGAATCGGGAAGATTTAAGCAACCCTAACTTTTATAGGATTGGTTGCTTAAACTGAAAGAGCTCTTCGTTTATCGAAGTGAAATTCGGACTTCGACCCTAACTTTTATAGGTTTGGCCGAGTGGGTTTGAGGCAATCCTTACTTTTATAGGTTTGATTGCTCAATTAAAAGTGGACCTCTCGTTCATGGAAGGAATCGAGAGGGGATTCTGGTTTTGGCCCTAACTTTTATAGGTTAGGAATCGAGAGGGGATTCTGGTTTTGGCCCTAACTTTTATAGGTTTGACCAAGAAAGCAGTGGGAGTGAAATACAGATAGCAGTAAAAATGCCAATTTGTACTAGCCACTCGATGGAGGATTTCGATGTCAAGTGATCAGTACTTAACACGCAAAGTTTGAAAGATATTGAAGATTGGTGGATAGAAGCTTTTCGATGTCAAGTGATCAGTACTTAACACGCAAAGTTTGAAAGATATTGAAGATTGGTGGATAGAAGCTTTGGTGAACCCACCGTCAATTGATTTACACGCAAAGTTTGAAAGATATTGAAGATTGGTGGATAGAAGCTTTGGTGAACCCACCGTCAATTGATTTAATTAGTGGGGGATTTTGTGGAGAAAGATTGATCTGTCAAAATGGTCGAATCTCGTCTTACAAAAGAATTCACGAGAGTCGGTGAATTCGATGTTGAGATATGTTCCAACTTTGAAAACATTCAGAGTCCAAGTGTGGATCTCTTAGTTATCGATTTTTTTAGTGACTAGGTTATCACTAAGAATACCACACTTAGTATTCTTCCAGGAACTTCCCAATACATGGGTTATTTTGAATGTACTAAGGGTAGTACTTTTCAAGAATTTCCCGTTTATCGGCATCATAAGCCGGGCGCCTTTCTTGGTAATAAGGCGATATGCGCCATTTGAGTAGACTATCTCTACCACAAATGGCCCTTCCCATTTGGGTTCAAACTTGCCTTTCTTCTTGGAATTGAGGATCATTTGTCATCGGACAACTAAGACCAAGTCCCCTTCCCTAAAACTCCATTGTCGAACCTTTTTATCAAAAGCTCGGGAAATTCTGGATTGATTGAATTCAATGTGTTGTTGGGCTTCTAAGCGCTTTTCATCAAGCATCTCTAATTCTTTGAGACGTTTCTGATGTTATTCTTCAATGGTCATCTCCGTTGCAAGAGCGATCTGAAGAGATGGAATTTGGATTTCTAACGGAAGGACTGCTTCACACCCGTACACTAGAGAATACGGGGTTGCTCCAGTGGGCGTGCGAACTATGGTGTGATAGGCCCATAGAGCTTCTTCGAGTTTATCGTCCTAATCTCGTTTATTAGTCTTCATGATTTTCGACAAAAGTTTTATGATAGTCTTGTTAAAGGCTTCAGCCAATCCGTTTGCTGTGAGATTGTAGGTTGTCAACGAGACGTCTTGAATTTTGAACTTCTCATAGAATTTGATGAAAACATTACTGACAAACTAAGGACCATTGTCGTGTATGATTCGTCTTGGGACACCATACCAATAGATAATATGGTGTTTGATGAAAGCCACGACGTTGCTTGTCTTAACTTCTCTGAGCGGGATCGCTTCAGCCCATTTGGAGAAGTAATCGATAATTGCCAGGATGAATCAGTCACCTTTGACTGACGGGGGAAAAATAGGACCCACGACGTCCATTCCTTAAGTTTCGAAAGGCCATGATGTAGCCGAATGGTGTAGATGCTCCGAGGGTTGGTGCATATAATTCGCGTGTACTTAACATGCGTAACACTTTCGGGCATATACGACTGTATTTTTTATCATGGTGGGCCAGAAATATCCCATTCTTCTGATGCAGTCGTAAAGTTTGGGGCCAGGTTGGTGTGCGCCACAAACCCCTTTGTGCGTCTCCTTAAGGACTTCTTCTGCCTCTTTGGTTGATAGGTAACGTAGTAGTAAACCATCGTACCCCCGGCGATATAGCGTTCGACTCTCCGTGTTATAGTAGAATCTCGGTGCTCTCCATTGGATTGAGTCTCTTTTCTTTACGTCTTCTGGTAAAATCCCGTGTAGGACGTAGTCTACGATAAGGAAGCGCCAGTCTCGGGATTCGAACTCAATTTGGGTTAAATGCACTTCTTTAATATCCTCTTCTCCATCGTCTACATCGTAGATTAGTATGAAGAGCTGGTGAGTTCTCACCGTAACGAATTGTTCTATTTTGGAAGGCTGTGCTAGAGATACTGCTAATGCTGCTAATGCATCCGCGTAGGTGTTCTGTAAGCGTGGAATGTAAAGGCTGTGCTAGAGATACTGCTAATGCTGCTAATGCATCCGCGTAGGTGTTCTGTAAGCGTGGAATGTATTCGATGAAGAATCCTTCAAACGATTCCGCCTAATGCATCCGCGTAGGTGTTCTGTAAGCGTGGAATGTATTCGATGAAGAATCCTTCAAACGATTCCGCTATCTCAACGGCCATCTTATGGTATGGTATCATATCCTATTTTCTGACCTTGTACTCCCCTTGAACTTGTTTAACTACCAGTTGAGAATCACCAAAAACTTCGAGATATTCGACCCTCGGCTCTTTAGCAAAACTGAGCCTAATAAGTAACGCGTTATACTCGGCTACGTTGTTTGAGCACGGTTCAGTCAGTGAGTAGGCTCGAGGCATTACATGTTTTCCTGGGGAAACTAAGATAACTCCAACTCCGGAGGAGACCTTAGAACATCTGGGAGCACCTGCTACATTAGTTGCTCGAGCAGCACCGTCAAAGTATAAACTCCACACCTGTTAATGGGAAGTTATGTTGGCTTCGTGGGTTTCATCCGGCAGATCGTCGTATACTTTAGCGATATTCGTAGTTGGGTTAGCTGCCATAAGATCACAAATAGCCTGTCCTTTGACTGATTTCTGTTGTTTAAAGTGCAGATCATACTGGGACAAAAGTAGGGCCTATTTTGCTAACCGCCAATTCATGAAAGCTGGTTGTGTCATAAATACTCAGACTGGGTTAACGTTGGAAATGACGTAAATAGTCTGTCTGACTAAGTAGTGCTGTATCTTTTGAATTGCGAACACCAAGGCGAGACACTCCCTCTCAATCATTGGATAACGGGACTCGGCACCCACAAGGGTCCGGCTTAGGTAATATACAGCCTGTTCGTGACTGTTATCATCGTCTTATGCAAGAAATGCACTTAACGAGTGGCTCGTCGCCTTGACATAAATCAAGAACGGTTTGCCCGATTTTGGTGCAATGAGTACAGGGGGTTTTGAGAGATATTCTTTAATATTCTCAAACACTTTTTGATAGACGTCATCACATACAAACGATACACCCTTTTTTGTGAGCCTGGAGAATGGTTGACATTTTCCCAAAAGGTTCGAGATGAACCGTCGGATATAAGCCAACCGTCCTTGCAATCCTCTTAGTTCTTTAAGGTTTCTCGAGGGTTGTAATTTATTAATTGCCTTCACCTTATTAGGGTCAATGTGGATACCCTTGGTGGTGACGATGAATCCAAGGAATTTGCCGCTAGACATTCTGAGGAAAGATTTTGTAGGATTCATCTTCAATTGATGAGTCTGCATTAGGTCGAACATCGTCTTTAAGTCTTTGATGTGATCATTCTTATCATGGTTCTTCACCACTAGATCATCCACATAGCATTCTACGGTCTTCCAGAGATGCTCCTAAAAAATCTTTGACATGGCTCTTTGGTATGTGGCACCTACGTTCTTCAAACCGAAGGGCAAAACCGTGTAGCTGTAGGCATATAAAACTGCTTATATGTCCCTTAGCACAGCTCGGCACAAACCGACGAACCATCGGGCGACATATCCAAACACGAGCGTCAGTCCACAACGCCGAAGCCAAGTGACACGCAACGAAGCGGATTAACGAGGCGATGAGGCTAACGAACCGCACGCAAACAATGGAATACATCCACTCGCATGCGGAATCAAGCTAACAGTTCGGTGAGTCAACGAGTCATCTAACCATAGAACGGATTTGAACTCAAGCACCGAGGCGGATTTACTGCCATATTAGGATTCAGACTGTCAAATCAGAGTCCAGATCAACAACGAAGCGCAAAACCGGATAACGGACACAACACGGCACAACACCTGGAGGACTCGGCCAAAACCGAGCCACCTCTAGGTGGCTCGGTGGCCGAGCCACCTCTAGGTGGCCAGCCACCTGTGCCAAGGCACAGTTTTGAGCACCTATAAATAGGCTATGGGGGCTCATTTGTGAAGGGTTGGAACTTTTGACGGCGAAGCTCTGCTGGATTGAAGGCTCAAAACTTAAAAAAGATTGAAGCTTTGGAACTTTGAAGACTTGCTCTTTTAGATCCGGTGCTCGGCGATCATCCACGTCAAAAGAGGCAGGAGTTCGAGAGGGATCGGATTGAGATCTACGCGACTATACTCCGGATCAAAGCTTGGCCTTTGATCCCGAGAAGGCTACTATTTCCTTGGTGAAGTAGTACCCCCCGGCTGTTATTTCCTTCGTGAGATAACACCCGTCATATCGTGTAGATCCGACCGGATCTAGATCGCGCGGTGGTCCACGGTTTAACCCCGGCGCAGGCGAAGAACCCACAAAAGCGAGTGACCGCAAAATAGGAGCTCGTGATTCGTTCGAGGAAAGTTGTAATTTTTATTTCTTTTTTGATCTCGTTGTAACCGGATCTTATAAAAAGACCGGATCTTTGTAATCGATGGAATCAATGAAGAAGACAATTTTTCCCGCGAACAATCTGGCGACCACAGTGGGAGCCAA
>NC_033802.1:26860971-26864849 GCF_001876935.1 Asparagus officinalis
CTGCCGAGATCGTCGCGTCGCAGCCGCGGATCTCAATCCCGGTCGAGGAGGAGGTCGAGTATGAATTCGACCAACAAAAGTTCGAGGAGTATCTTTCATCCTCGTCCGGATCCACCTCCCCCTGCAAGTCCAAGAAGTTCTCCTCCAAGAGAAAAGTTTGTTGGTACGAAGAAGTACAGAACGCCAACGAAGCTCTCACCCCAGCTGACGCCAAAGTTGCGTCGGGTGAAGTTCCGCCGACCTCCAACCAGGTCAACCCTGTTCTCGCCGATACTTCCACCATTGAGGGAAAGGTGACGTTAACGCTTGGCGCGGCAACTCGCAAAGGCGATGGAGTCCACCGACGGAATCCGCTACAACGCGGATCTGAAGAACAGGAGAGGCAAACAGCCTCAACCACCGATGAATGGCGACTCCTCCAAGACGCCAACGAACGAATGGGTCCGTGTCAAACGGAATCCTTCGACACTCGAAGAGCGCATTCGCAAGCGCCGCGCACTGTCAGCGCAAGCACGGGCTCAAGTCCAGGAGCAACCTATGGTAGGGTTCGGACAAGACTCCCTTCAGAAGATGAAGAATCTGATGCCGGTTCCGCGGTCGTATCAGATAATACGGTATCCTGCGAGGGACAACCCCACGAGGCACTTATGATAAGTGCGGAACAAGTGGACAAGATGCTTGAAGAGGCCATGGCTAAACAACAGGACGACAAGGAGTTCAAGGCAGCTGCGTGCGCCAATTTGCGCATCGAAGTCCAGGAGCCCGCTGAGAACTCACGTCCAAAAGGGCATGTCTCGAGGCGTGTAACTTTTGAAAGCCCGAAGAAGGCAGTCCCTCAGAAGGAAACATTATCGTCTGATGACGATAACGTTATACCTGAGAAGTCGTGCCCACACACGATAGGTTACTCCGACTGTCAAGCTGACGAGTTGTACTATCATGATGGAAGTACGAGAAAAACCAGGAAGAGGAGTCCTCGAGGACTAGAGACCCAATGCCCCTGTTCCAAACTCATTCGGACAATATTGTCAGAGTGCAACTGCACCAATACAGTCCCCGAAAGAATTTCGGTTTCAAGGCCTAGGCGTTTTCGACGAAGAAGAACGGTGGTTGAAGATGGAGAATTTCCGAGGGTCACCACCAATATGACCAGCACGGGGACATCGGCACGGGATAACCTCGAGTCGATTCTGAAAGCATCCCGGCCTATAACCCGTCTGCAGTCCGGAACCATCAAGCGAGCAACCTATGGTAGGGTTCGGACAAGACTCCCTTCAGAAGATGAAGAATCTGATGCCGGCTCCGCGGTTGCATCGGATAATACGGTATCCTGCGAGGGACAACCCCACGAGGCACTTATGATAAGTGCGGAACAAGTGGACAAGATGCTTGAAGAGGCCATGGCTAAACAACAGGAGACCTTCAGGTTCGAAATGCAGATGGCCAAGCAGAACATGAGAGAAATACATGACCAACAAATCCAAGCATTGACGAACCAGCAAGGCGAGCCAAGTCGTCGTAACCCGGTTAATCTGGAAGACGAGGACACGAATGCGAATGAGACTCATAATACCAATAATCCTCCCGTCAATACAGGGGGTGGTAACGAGAATGCTAGTGAAAACACAGATGAAAATCTAAAAATTAAAAATCTCGAGAGCAAAATCAATACATTGATTTCCGCTCAAGAGATTCAATCCCGGTCGAGGAGGAGGTCGAGTATGAATTCGACCAGGCCAAGTTCGAGGAGTATCTTTCATCCTCGTCCGGATCCACCTCCCCCTGCAAGTCCAAGAAGTTCTCCTCCAAGAGAAAAGTTTGTTGGTACGAAGAAGTACAGAACGCCAACGAAGCTCTCACCCCAGCTGACGCCAAAGTTGCGTCGGGGGGAGCTCCAACCAGGTCAACCCTGTTCTCGCCGACGTCTCCACCGTTGAGGGCGTTGTGACTCTCTCGAAGAGAGCCCGCCAGAGGCGACGTCAACGCCTTGCGCGGCAACTCGCAAAGGCGATGGAGTCCACCGACGGAGTCCGCTATCACGCGGATCTGAAGAGCAGGAGAGGCAAACAGCCTCAACCACCGATGGATGGCAGCTCCTCTAAGCCGCCGACGAACGAATGGGTCTGTGTCAAACGGAACCGATCTACGCTGGAGGAGCGCATTCGCAAGCGCCGCGCACTATCAGCGCAAGCACGGGCTCAAGCCCAGGAAGCCCGCAGGAGATTGCAGAAGGAGGTGGCGAAGAAGCCGCCACCAACCCGCCAAGTTTGGAGGCCAAAGTCTGAAGCGGCGATTCAGGCTAAGGAGAAACCTTTGCAGCCTCCAACCAAAGTTCAACCTCCGGCGAACCAAGCTAAGTCGCCAAGAATTCCCATAGCTACTCCGGGAGATCATGCAGAATCATCCCGAAGAAAGAAGCCAATTTTGGAGCGCCTTGGTCCAATTCACGATGAGAGAGGCAAAACTCCAATTCAAGAATGTTTGGGCCCGATGAGGAAGCTCCGAACGACTCAACATGCTGGGGGTCGCCACCACCTTCAGCACGACAAGGAGTTCAAGGCAGCTGCGTGCGCCAATTTGCGCATCGAAGTCCAGGAGCCCGCTGAGAACTCACGTCCAAAAGGGCATGTCTCGAGGCGTGTAACTTTTGAAAGCCCGAAGAAGGCAGTCCGCCCTCAGAAGGAAACATTATCGTCTGATGACGATAACGTTATACCTGAGAAGTCGTGCCCACACACGATAGGTTACTCCGACTGTCAAGCTGACGAGTTGTACTATCATGATGGAAGTACGAGAAAAACCAGGAAGATGAGTCCTCGAGGACTAGAGACCCAATGCCCCTGTTCCAAACTCATTCGGGCAGTATTGTCTGAGTGCAACTGCATCAAGACAGTTCCTGAAAGAGTTTCGGTTTTCGAAAGACTTAGTACCAAAACGCCAAAATCAAAGCCTAGGTGTTTCCGACGAAGAAGAACGGTGGTTGAAGATGGAGAATTTCCGAGGGTCACCACCAATATGACCAGCACGGGGACATCGGCACGGGATAATCTCGAGTCGATTCTGAAAGCATCCCGGCTCAAACGAGCAACTTATGGTAGGGTTCGGACAAGACTACCTTCAGAAGATGAAGAATCTGATGCTGGCTCCGCGGTTGCATCAGATAATACGGTATCCAGCGAGGGACAACCCCGCGAGGCACTTATGATAAGTGCGGAACAAGTGGCCAAGATGCTCGAAGAAGCCATGGCTAAACAACAGGAGACCTTCAGGTTCGAAATGCAGATGGCCATGCAGAATATGAGAGAAATGCATGACCAACAAATCCAAGCATTGACGAACCAGCAAGGCGAGCCAAGTCGTCGTAACCAGGTTAATCTGGAAGATGAGGACACAAATGCGAATGAGACTCATAATGCCAATAATCCTCCCGTCAATGCAGGGGGTGGTAACGAGAATGCTAGCGAAAACACAGGTGAAAACTTGAAGATTAAAAATCTCGAGAGCAAAATCAATACATTGATTTCTGCTCAAGAGATGAAGAAAACAGGCATTCCTTGTCCATACCCAAGAGAATGGGAATCGATTCCATATCCGGCGAAGTTCAATCTAATTAACTTCACGCCGTTTAATGGGATGGGTTCACCTACTCAGCATTTGATTTACTTCAAATCGCACCTGGGGGTTATCTCTGGTAATGAGCCTCTGATGGTACGGTCCTTCGTTGGCACTCTTCGTGGAGCCGCCTTCGATTGGTATCGCCACCTCAAGCCAGGAAGTGTGAATAGCTGGGACGACATGGAGACTAAATTCCTCACCAACTTCTTCGACGATGACACCGAGATATCCATCGGGTCGTTGCTTGACGAAAAACAAAAAGA
>NC_033802.1:26865313-26963066 GCF_001876935.1 Asparagus officinalis
ACTAGCGGGTCAAGACCCTTGGGTAAGATCCGGATAAAATGTCAAATGGGTGATTTGAAGACAGAAGTCACATGTTATGTGATCGATGCCGAAACTTCATATAATTTACTATTGGGTCGGCCCTAGATCCATAGTAATGTTATAATTCCTTCCACACTCCATCAGTGTTTAAAGTATGTCGACACTGATAATAAGGTTAGGACGGTGGTCGCGGATAAGCAACCATTCAAAGGGTATGAGAATTATTTCACTGATTCTCTCCTTTATGGTAACGAATCCGATACTGAATCATCGGCCCATGGCACGGACAGCGGAGAAGAAACTGATACCGAAGCCGGATTTGATTACAATGGAGGTTATGTTTTAAACAACATTGTACCCTTTGTAATCAACCTTGACGATGAACAAATGTCAGAGGGCAGTTGTAACTGGCAACTTGTTAATAATGAAATAAATAACGATTTGGAGTACTCTCTGTCTCTTGATGATGTGATAAAAGAGTTGTATGATAATCCTGATTTATATATGCCGCTCCGATCGTCCTATGTAACAAAGAAACACCTCCAGCATTCTTTCGGAACCACCCTGGTCATTCCTACCAAAATAGGAGGCGAAAGAGAGGTGATTTATGGTAAAGGAGAGGGTTTTCCATTACCAGACCATTTCTTAAGGGAAGATGAGAATAGCGACAAACCTGGTCAGCATCTATCTAAGTATAGTCCGGAAGCGCGCAAGCTCATGGAAAAGCAGGGGTATGATTTCACACTCGGAGAAGGTCTATACTTCGATCGGGGTCCTCGTATTCCAGCCAAAGCGGCATATGTACCAAAAGGGAAACCTGACGATTATTACAAATACGGACGAGGGTTAGGGTATGAATCTCTTCAGAAGACGAATGTTGCTGGTTAATCAATAACCAATCATCTGAGCAATACAAAGATGGATACCCGTCAGATTCCTTGGAATGGGATTCAGATACAAGTCTGGGGGAAGCATTCAAAGCCCTAATGGCGAACATGGCTACAGCTGACCCGTCCACAATGGACGACGACGATCAAATGCCAACATGGGAAGACCCGTGGGTTCATCACCTGAACATGCAGTATGGTGATAGGTTCGAAAAGAGGGAACCCCCCACTGAAGATAAAATAATCCAAGTTAACATGGGTAACGAGGGTGACGAGGCTAACCCAAAGCCTATATTCATCAGCGATAGTCTTCCCCCAAATGAGAAGGAAGAATTAATTGCTCTCATCAGGAAATATATTGACGTCTTCGCGTGGAACTATGAAGATATGCCCGGGCTCGATCCCAATGTGGCAATGCACCGCCTCGATATCAAGCCGGATGCCAAACCTGTCAAACAACAGCAAAGACGGTTTCGTCCGCAGATTATGGAAGCCATTGAGGCAGAAGTTAAAAAGTTGATCGAATCAGGATTTATCCGAGAAGAGCAACATCCAGACTGTCTAGCTAATATTGTTCCAGTCATGAAGAAGAACGGTAAAATCAGAATCTGTATCGACTTCAGGGACCTGAACACGGCATGTCCAAAAGACGACTTTCCTCTCCCAATCACAGATGTCATTATCGACAATACATGTGGATTTGAGAGAATGTCTTTTATGGATGGTTTTTCAGCATATAACCAAATCAAGATGCACCCAGATGATGCCCCTTGGTGTCTTTTGCTACACGGTGATGCCTTTCGGTCTAAAGAATGCAGGCGCCACGTACCAGCGAGCAATAACTAAGATTTTCCAAGAACATCTCAGGAAAACAGTCGAATGCTACGTTGATGATTTAGTTGTAAAAAGCCGCGACAAAGAGGATCACATCAAGGACTTGAACACGATGTTCGATCTCATGCGGAGTCATCAATTGAAGATGAACCCCACTAAATCCTTCCTTGGGATGTCCAGCGGAAAATTCCTTGGATTCGTCGTCACCACTAAAGGTATATATATCGATCCTGATAAGGTGAAGGTGATACATGAGCTGCAAACCCCTAGAAATCTAAGAGAGCTCAGAGGATTGCAAGGGCGTTTAGCTTACATCCGACGGTTCATCTCGAATCTTTCTGGGAAGTGCCAACCATTCTCTAAACTGAACAAGAAAGGGGTGTCATTTATTTGGGACGACGCCTGCCAAAAAGCATTCGAAGATATCAAAAAATATCTAACGAATCCTCCTGTTCTCGTTGCACCGAAATCAGGTAGACCGTTCTTGATTTATCTCAAGGCGATGAACCACTCGATAAGTGCTTTACTAGCACAAGACGATGATAATGCTCATGAATAGGCAGTCTATTACCTAAGTCGGACCTTGATAAGCGCCGAGTCTCGGTATCCGATGATTGAGAAAGAATGCCTCGCATTGGTGTTCGCAATGCAAAAGATGCGGCATTACTTAGTTGGACAGACGGTTTACGTCATTTCCAACGTTAATCCAGTACGGGTGTTTATGACGCAACCGTTGGCGGTTGGCGAAGTGGGCCCTTCTCTTGTCCCAATATGATTTGCACTTCAAGCAACAGAAGTCGATCAAAGGACAAGCGATTTGCGATCTTTTGGCGGCAAACCCGACAACGGATATGGCAGAAGTATATGATGATTTGTCAGATGAAACCCACGAGGCTAACACTACCTCGCACTAACAAGTATGACAATTATACTTCGATGGTGCTTCGAGGGCAGTTAATAGGGCAATAACCCCGGGAGGTTCTACAGTTTCCTCCGGAGTTGGAGTTGTCTTAATTTCCCCGGGGAAGCATGTGATGCCTCGGGCTTATTCACTGACTAGTCCGTGTTCCAATAACGTAGCCGAGTACAAAACGATGGTTCGTGACGCAATCGAATACGCACGAGAATGCCACGCTTGCCAGATACATGCGAATTATATGCATCAACCGCCAGAGCAGTTGCACACGTCAACCACGTCTTGGCCGTTCGAGACTTGGGGCATGGACATAGTCGGTCCTATTTTTCCCCCTTCAGTCAAAGGTGATCGGTTCATCCTCGCGATCACAGATTATTTCTCAAAGTGGGCTGAAGCGATTCCGCTTAGAGAAGTGAAGACGAACAACGTCATCAATTTCATCAAGCATCATGTCATTTACCGACACGGCGTGCCAAGAAGGATCATTCATGACAACGGTCCACAGTTCATAAGCAATGCCTTCGTCAGATTCTGCGACAAGTTCAAAATCGAAGATGTTTCGTCGACAGCTTACTATCCCGCTGCGAACGGATTAGCTGAAGCGTTTAACAAGACGATCATTAAGATCCTGTCCAAGCTCGTGAAGACCAATAAACGAGACTGGGACGATAAACTCGGTGAAGCACTCTGGGCTTATCGCACCACCATACGCACACCTACAGGAGCCACCCCGTATTCGTTGGTATACGGATGTGAAGCTGTGCTACCATTGGAGATCCAAATCCCGTCCCTTCGGATCGCTCTCGCAACTGAGATGACGACAGAAGAACAGCACCAAAAACGTCTCGAAGAACTCGTGAGGTTGGATGAAAAGCGCTTGGAGGCTCAACAACACATTGAGTTTTATCAAGCCAGAATATCTAGGGCTTTTAACAAAAGAGTCCGACAGAGAAGCTTCAAGGAAGGAGATCTGGTCCTCGCTGCTCGCCGACCAATAATTCTCACCTCCAAGAAGAAAGGTAAATTCGAACCCAAATGGGAAGGACCGTTTGTAATAGACACAGTCTATTCAAACGGCGCATATCGCCTGATTACTCAAGAGGGCGCCAGGCAATTAATGCCAATAAATGGGAAGTTCCTGAAAAAGTACTATCCCTAGTACATTCAGGATAACCCGTTTACCGGGAAGTTCCTTGAAGAATATTACACTTAATATTCTAGAGGATAACCCAAAATCATTTTCACCACCAAAATCCCTCACTGATCAATTTCAATTGACAATGAGTCCACCAATAGTATCTTTCCGGCCCTCTTTACTCTTTCCATGAACAAGAGGTCCACTTTCAGTTCAGAGTCCCCTTTCGATAAACGAAAGAACTCCTTTCTTTTCTCTTTGGTTAAGCCTTCTCATGGTTATAACCGAAGTTGAAATTTCATTTTGATAAACGAAAAACTCATCTTCAGTCTAGATAATCAATCCTATATAGGTTTATCTAGATTTTCCAGATTCTCGGAGTGGAGATCCCACTTCTAGTTTCTTTTTCGCTGGAAATAGAATATAAAATTCTTCCTTTCTAGAATCAAGGAATAGAATATAAAATTCCTCCTTCCTTGTATTCGGGTTCGCCTTCACCCTAAAAGAAGACCGGAAAATAGAATATAAAATTCTTCCTTTCCCGCACCGATCTTTTCCAAAATTTATCAATCTAGGATTCATCCTAGGAAGTTTATCCCGAATCCTAAGCAGGGATAAGTCTGCGCCTAACACGCGCTGCCGGTTTAGTCTTTTTCCGCACAAAAAGACACCAGAGTCTGATTCTGGGGTATTTTATCCTGAAACCTAAGCAAGGATAAGTCTGCGCTTAACCCGCGCTGCCGGTTAGTTCTTAACCGTTAAAAAGAACACCCGTCCACATATTCAACATTGTGGCAGGTCGTTATACACCCGTTCACATATTCAATATTGTGGCAGGTTGTTATTAATAATACCAAAATCCATGCCTTACACGCATGGGGAATTTCATCCTGAATCCTAAGAAAGGATATGCCGACGCCTAACACACGTCGCCGGTTTAGTCTTTTACCGATTGAAAAAAGATACCAGAATACCAGTCTGGGGTATTTTATCCCGAAACCTAAGTAGGGATAAAGTCAACACCTAACACGTGTTGCCGGGTAGCCTATTCCCGTAACAATGGCGAAGTCTATGTATTCGACATCATAGCACGAAGTCTAAGAGAATTCATTCTCTTAGCACAACGTTACATGCGAACGGAGTTAGACAATCCGCATGCTAGCCCGACTCAAACGGTAGTCGGTAAAGGCTAATCAAACCCGTTGAAGGCTGGGGGTTAGCCAAAAATCCTAAAGTCAACACCTAACACGTGTCGCCGGGTAGCCTATTCCCGTAACAATGGCGAAGTCTATGTATTCGACATCATAGCACGAAGTCTAAGGGAGTTCATTCCCTTAGCACAACGTTACATGCGGAACGGATTCCGATAATCCGCATGCTAGCCCGACTCAAACGGTAGTCGGTAAAGGCTAATCAAACCCGTTGAAGGCTGGGGGTTAGCCAAAAATCCTAAAGTCAACACCTAACACGTGTCGCCGGGTAGCCTATTCCCGTAACAATGGCGAAGTCTATGTATTCGACATCATAGCACGAAGTCTAAGGGAGTTCATTCCCTTAGCACAACGTTACATGCGGAACGGATTCCGATAATCCGCATGCTAGCCCGACTCAAACGGTAGTCGGTAAAGGCTAATCAAACCCGTTGAAGGCTGGGGGTTAGCCAAAAAATCCTAAAGTCAACACCTAACACGTGTCGCCGGGTAGCCTATTCCCGTAACAATGGCGAAGTCTATGTATTCGACATCATAGCACGAAGTCTAAGGGAGTTCATTCCCTTAGCACAACGTTACATGCGGAACGGATTCCGATAATCGTCCACATATTCAACATTGTGGCAGGTTGTTATTAATAACACCAAAATCCATGCCTTACACGCATGGGGAATTTCATCCTGAATCCTAAGAAAGGATATGCCGACGCCTAACACGCGCCGTCGGTTTAGTCTTTTTCCGTAGAAAAAGACACCAGAGTTCGATTCTGGGGTATTCTATCCTGAAACCTAAGCAAGGATAAGTCTGCGCTTAACCCGTGCTGCCGGTTAGTTCTTAACCGTTAAAAAGAACGCTCATTCATATATTCAATATTGTGGCAGGGTGTTTTTATAACACCAAAATCCATACCTTACATGCATGGGGAATTTCATCCTGAATCCTAAGAAAGGATATGCCGACGCCCAACACGCGTCGCCGGGTTAGTCTTTCTCCGTAGAAAAAGACACCAGAATACCAGTCTGGGGTATTCTATCCTGAAACCTAAGCAAGGATAAGTCTGCGCTTAACCCGCGCTGCCGGTTACGTCGGGTAGTCTATTCCCGTGAGAAAGACGAAGTCTACGTATTCAATATCGTAGCACTAAGAGCGTTCACTCTCTTAGCACAACGTCACATGCAGAACGGATTTAGACAATTCGCATGCTAGCTCGATTCAAACGGTAGTCGGTAAAGGCTAATCAAATCCGTTGAAGGCTGGGGGTTAGCCAAAAATCCTAAAGTCAACGCCTAACACGCGTCGCCGGGTAGTCTATTCCCGTGAGAAAGACGAAGTCTACGGACGTTGCCGTTCGTACAAGTTCACAATGATGATTTCTTGCTCCGATATGCGTCTCGCTCGGGCCTTACACTCGTGCATCCTCTGAATCTGAGCATCGATCATGAGCGGCGTGGCCTCATCATGTGACTCGGAGTATACTAGCTCTTCCAAACGATACATGAGTTCCTCTAAGCAAGTCAACCTTAACTCACATCGTCTAGCTAGCCGGATGTCACCTACACGCCGAATGTCTTTAAGACTATCTGCTATGAAAGGGAGAAAATCATAAAATCTTCCCCGTCCAAAACTAATGGCGGTGGCCGTTTGTTGCATAACTTTCTCTAATTTTTCCACATGCTAGCCCGACTCAAACGGTAGTCGGTAAAGGTTTATCAAACCCGTTGATGGCTGAGGGTTTGCCAAAAATCTTGTAAATATTATGACCGTTGGGTTCACAATCAACAGAGAAACATAATGATAAAAAGGGGAGTGCGCTAAAGAAAAGACTTTGTTTCATTAATAAAATCAGACCAAGTGGAGATACAAGAAGACGTCTCAAATCAGATTTAACAAATTGAATGAAGCAATTTTAGCCTTAACAACGGCAAGTTTCTCTGCATGTTCCGCTCGAACATTCTCCTCTTCTTCCTTCTGAAGCTTGGCATAAGCAAGAACGGCGGCAGCGTCGTGGGATCCTCTTCCCCTTCATCGTCGGATATTAGGATGATTTCGGGTCTCACCATCTTCCTAGACATGGTTACATGCAAAATTAATCAGAGGATCAAATCCAGAAAAAAAATTTTCCTTATTTATTACAATTAAGCCCCTCAAATCTCCAAATCCTACCCCCTGAAAGAGGAGCTCGAGATGCCAAATCATAAACCCTAACCCTCATATGCAATACCACAAATTCATGTACTAAATTAAACATGAAATATGCCAAAATTATGGAGGATTTACCTGAGGAAAAGCTCGAGGATCCGACAAAAAAAATTAGATCTTGAAAGAGGCTTGAACCACGTGCTCGAGGGGTCTGAGAGAAATTTTTATATGAAGATTTTGGAGGGATTTTTCAGCCTAAGATCCAAAAGAAGGATGGATCTAGGGCAATTATGAAGATTTGAGAGAAAAAGGATGCAAGAGGGAAGAGGAATCTAAGAAGTAGGAGGAAAGGGTGGCCGGCCCTAGAAGGCTTGGACGGTCCTAATCCCCGTACTATCAGCAATGTTGTTATAAGCATCTATCTTAGTTCGTAGATGACATTGTCGTTCGTACAAGTTCGCAATGATGATTTCTTCTCTGATATGCGTCTCACTCGGGCCTTACGCTCGTGCATCCTCTGAATCTGAGCATCGATCATGAGCGGCGTGACCTCATCATGTGAGTCGGAGTGTACTAGCTCTTCCAAACGATACATGAGTTCCTCTAAACAAGTCAACTTTAACTCACATCGTCTAGCTAGCCGGATTCCACCTACACGCCGAATGTCTTTAAGACTATCTGCTATGAAAGGGAGCAAATCATAAAATATTCCCCGTCCAGAACTAATGGCGGTGGCCGTTTGTTGCATGGCTTTCTCTAATTTTTGGAGGATGCCCTGAACCAGGCCAAACCAGACTGAACCAGACCAGACCAGGATGAACCAGTCTTGAACCAGTCCTGAACCAGCGTTGAACCAGGTTGAACCAGCCTTGAACCAGGTTGAACCAGTTTGAACCAAATTTGAACCAGAACTCAAATTGAAGCTGAATTGAGCATCGAAACAACTTCAAATCGACCGAGGGTTTAGTCCTTGGTTTATTCTTGCCTCTCCCGCACATTCGGAAGGATCAGAAGATTTAGGATCCTCTTCCCCTTCATCGTCGGATATCAGGATGATTTCGGGTCTCACCATCCTCCTATCGCGGGAGTTCAACCGAGGAAGTGGATCGATAGCCTGTCTGGCGGGAACCGAAGAGAAAACCTCCGTGGGGAACTCGACTGCAACAAAACAAGGATAGAGTCAGAAAATTATCTATGAATTAAATCCGTCTTATAAAAGAGCGAAATAAGATCATCCACGGGGTAATTGGAGAGACGACTTTGAGTTTCTTACACTGGAAGAACGGTATGCATCATCACGTAAATAACGTGGTAACATAATCAGGAATCGGCTTCAAGTCCAAAATTTCGACAACGGTCAGACAATAAATGCAGCACTGGAACCCTTACAGACATTCGACAAAGCACCGAATAGCCTGAAGGATTGAAGGAATCAAGAACAGAAGTCATTCCAAGGTCCCTTACACCGACTGAAGATTGGGACAATCATATCCAAAGTATTCCAGACTCTTCTATAAAAGAACGAGACTAAAATACTTTGGAGGGGGTATCTGTAGGCGTATAAAACTGCTTATAGGTCCCTTAGCACAGCTCGGCACAAACCGACGAACCATCGGGCGACATATCCAAACGCAACGAAGCGGATTAACGAGGCGATGAGGCTAACGAACCGCACGCAAACAATGGAATACATCCACTCGCATGCAGAATCAAGCTAACAGTTCGGTGAGTTAACGAGTCATCCAACCATAGAACGGATTTGAACTCAAACACCGAGGCAGATTTACTACCATATTGGGATTCGGACTGTCAAATCAAAGTCCAGATCAACAACGAAGCGCAAAACCGGACAACGGACACAACACGGCACAACACCTGGAGGACTCGGCCAAAACCGACCCACCTCTAGGTGGCTCGGTGGCCGAACAGTTTTGAGCGCCTATAAATAGGCTATAGGGGCTCATTTGTGAAGGGTTAGAACTTTTGACGGCGAAGCTCTGCTGGATTGAAGGCTCAAAACTTAAAAAAGATTGAAGCTTTGGAACTTTGAAGACTTACTCTTTCAGATCCGGTGCTCGGCGATCATCCACGTCAAAAGAGGCAGGAGTTCGAGAGGGATCGGATCTGAGATCTACGCGACTATACTACGGATCAAAGCTTGGCCTTTGATCCCGAGAAGGCTACTATTTCCTTGGTGAAGTAGTACCCCCGACTATTATTTCCTTCGTGAGATAACACCCGTCATATCGTGTAGATCCGACCGGATCTAGATCGCGCGGTGGTCCATGGATTAACCCCGGCGTAGGCGAAGAACCCACAAAAGCGAGTGACCGCAAAACAGGAGCTCGTGATTCGTTCAAGGAAAGTTGTAATTTTTATTTCTTTTTTGATCTTGTTGTAACCGGATCTTATAAAAAGACCGGATCTTTGTAATCGATGGAATCAATGAAGAAGACAATTTTTCCCGCGAACAGTAGCAGAAAACCCCGAGGGGTATTCTGAACGCGGTTTGCTTTTCGTTATCTGGATGCATCTTTATCTGATTATAACTAAAAAATCTATCCATGAAGGACATTCTTTCAAACCCACATGTGTTATCAATGATAACGTCCGTGATACGAAGAGGGAAATCGTCTTTCGGGCAGACAGTGTTAAGATCTCTGAAGTCAATGCAGATCCTTATCGTTCCGTTCTTCTTAAGGACTGGGACAATATTGGCAAGCCACTCAAGGTGTTCCTCCTCTCTGACAAAATCCGAGTCAATAAGCTTTTTAACTTCGGACTCGATCGCCTTCATAATTTGCGAACGAAACCGTCTTTGCTGTTGTTTGACTGGTTTGACATCCGGCTTAATATTGAGGCGATGCATTGCCACATTGGGATTGAGTCCTGGCATATCCTCATAGTTCCAAGCAAAAACATTGATGTACTATCTAATGAGGGCAATTAGCTCTTCTTTCTCATTTAGCAGGAGACTGTCGCTGATGAATATTGGTTTCTGGTTATCCTCATCACCCATATTCACTTGGATTACTTGGTCCTCCGTAGGGGGTTCCCTTTGTTCGAATCTATCACCGTACTGCATATTCAGATGATGAACCCAAGGGTCTTCCCAAGTTGGTATTTGATCGTCTTCCTCAATGGTGACTGGGTCAATTATGGTCATGTTTGACTTTAATTTTTGGAACATTTCCCAAAGACTAGCGTCGAAGTCCCAAGCTAAAGAATCAGAAGAATATTCGTCTTTACCCTTATTAGCTATCTAATCGATAACTTGTCAGCAGAACTCATCATCAGACGAAGAGACGTAGCCTAAACTTCTTCTGTAGCTATAATAATCATTGAGTTTTCCTTTTGGTACATAAGCCATACGAGGTGGAACTCGCGGACCTCGACCGAAACAAAGACCCTCTCCGAGTGCGAAGTCATATCCGTATCTCTCCATGAGGTTTCATGCTTTTGTATCATATCTGAATAAATAATGAGCTGGTTTATCATCATCATCCTCTTCTCTCAAGAAGTGATCTGGTACTGAAAATTCCTTTACTTTATCATAAACGACTTCTTTTTCACCCCCTGCCTTTGCGGTGACAAAAAGTGTCGTTCCGAACGAATCCTGAACATGCTTCTTCGTCATGCAATATGATTGAAGTGGCATATATAAGTTAGGGTCATCGTATAATCCTTTCATGATTTTATCAAGACACAACGAGTACTCTAAATCATCATTTATTGCTATTTCTTCAGCAAGTTACCAATTATAACTATTATCCGATGATTCTCCATCGTCAAGATCGATTACAATGGGTACAATGTCATTAAGTACAAAACCACTGTCATAATCAAGCCCAGCCTCGGTATCAGCTTCTTCTCCATTGTTCGTACCTTGGGCCGATGGTTCAGCATCGGATTCAGCACCGTAGAGAAGGGAGTTAGTAAAATAATTTTCTAACCCCTTAAATGGTTGCTTATCCGTGACCACCGTCTTGACCTCATTATTAGTGTCTATATATTTAAGACACTGATGGAGGGTGGAAGGGACTATAATGTTACCGTGGATCCACATTATTAGTGTCTATATATTTAAGACACTGATGGAGGGTGGAAGGGACTATAATGTTACCGTGGATCCATGGTCGACCCAACAGTAAGTTATAGGAGGGTGGAAGGGACTATAATGTTACCGTGGATCCATGGTCGACCCAACAGTAAGTTATAGGAAGTCTCTGTGAAAATCACATAATATGTGACTTCCGACTTTAAATCTCCGATCTGATACTTCACTCGGATTTTACCTAGTGGTCTGGACCCACTGGTGTTGAATCCGTAGATTGTAGTGCCCGTGGAGGCCAGCTTACTAGTCGGTATTCCGAGATTATACATCAATCGGAGTGGCATGATGCTAACAGCGAAACACGGATCGACTTGGATCCGGTTGACCACGCTGGAGCCAATGTGCCCGGTGAAATACAAGGGCCGATCATGCATTAAATTCTTCGTCTGCATGTCCTCCTTAGTGAAAGAAATGCATGGAAAGTGATTCGTCGTGAGGTTAAAGTGTTGGACTGACGGCTCTGGTTCCTCAGGAGATGGCTTGATCTACGTCAGGAAAATGTCAGAATTTGCCAAGGCTTCTTGCAATGCTTCCTTTGTGTCTTTCGAAAGATGTATCAGCTCATATAGAGTTATTATCATCGGTATATTGGCTAACTGCATCATAATATCGAAGTGGTGCAAAGTGCTCGAGCTTCCTGGTTGGTCTCTCCCAATCGGTTGATTGAATCGAGACTGCTTCGGGTTCTGGTCCTCTTGGTATAAAGGCTCTTTCTCCTTGAGCTTTTGCTGAGTCTTTTGCTGCGTCATAATATCGAAATGGTTATTTGGGAACCTTTCAATGGTCCCAATCGCTCCTTAACAGGTGCTTTACCTTGATCTTCGGGGAGAGGACCAAGACGGTCTTTCAGAGAAACTCTGAATTTGGTGAGGTCCACACTACCAAGGGGAGTGGGATCCGGAGTTGACTTTCAGAGAAACTCTGAATTTGGTGAGGTCCACACTACCAAGGGGAGTGGGATCCGGAGTTGACGAAGGTCGAAGGATAACTTCGTCTACTCACTACCAAGGGGAGTGGGATCCGGAGTTGACGAAGGTCGAAGGATAACTTCGTCTACTTTTGCCTTAGGCACTGATTTGACCTTTGGCATTCAAACTCATTTCTGCTTGGGCGATTTTTTAACCACTTCTTCCTTCTGCGTTTTTCGTGCTTCTTGCATAAGGATTCGGGCTTGCGCTAGCAATGCGCGGTGCTTCTTGATTCACTCCTTAAGGGTAGAGCGGGTCCTCTTGATGCGGTCTCATTCATTCTTCTCTGCTTTAGAGGAGGGGCTGCTCAATCGCTATTGTTATTCTTGGCGCTGTCTAGATTTCAAATCCATATTATAGCAGATTCCGTCCACTGGCTCCAAAGCCTTAGCAAGTTGATACGCAAGACGTTGACGCCGTCTTTGGTGCGCCCTCTTTGACAACATTGGCGCAGCTTTAGCAACTGACTCTTTGGTCAAGGAGGAGTTTAGATCTACTGATCTAACTTTGCCGGATGTCAGCAACACATCACGACTTACAACTACTGCGATGGCGACGCAGAGATCATCATCTCGGGTCTTCGTGTCGGAAGACCAGCGGACTTTTTCGGGATTTGCAAGGAGAGGCAGATCTAGAGGAGGATAAGTATTCCTCAAACTTCTACTGGTCGAACTCATATTCGACCTCTTTATTTACAAGGATCTTGATCGCTGGTTGCATCACGACAGCTTCGGCAACGAACCTGTTGGCTCCCACTGTGGTCGCTAGCTTATTTGGGGAAAAAGTTAATGTCTTCATTGATGTATTCATTATAACTTCAATTGTTACAATGAAAACAAAAAAGATAGTCTTTTTATAAGACTCTTACATAATGAAAATAAAAAAATACAACTCTCGTCAAAACGAACGCAACGGACATTTATCCTCTGCTGCTTGCGTGGGATCTTGGCCTGTGACGGGGATGTTGATATCTGTGGACTACCAAATGATCAGATAAGGTCCGGAGCTTTGTTGATTCGCAAAGGAATCAAGAAACCAAAGAAATTATCTCAGTAACAGCGAGATAATTACTCTTCTCGAGACCGATGTAACGGGGCAATCTTAAGGGAAGGAACCGGGAACTGTGGATCTGACGAGCTCCTCTTCTTTATGCTGACAAACTCGATCTGATCTCCTCCTCTCTTCTGAAATTCATGCTCTTTTCCGGCAGGGTTTCGTCAACGCTCGAGAATTCCAGATCTGAAAAAATAAAGGCTCTGGAGCTGTATTTATAGGCTTAGGGACCCCTGTTTTCGGATAAGAACGATCGATTCGATCTTATCTTCAATTGTAACCATTTAACCACATTCTTAGATGATATCAGATCAATTGAAATAAATCCAGATGGTTAACGATCGAAAAATAGCTTTAATCTGCCAAAAACAGCATTTCGGGTCTGCGAACACCCGTGGGTATCTCGGCCAACCTTGGGCCGAGACACTACTTGGTGTCTCGGCCAAGATTTGGCCGAGACACTCTTAGGTGTCTCAGCCAAGCCTTGGCTGAGACACTCGTTGGTGTCTCGGCCAAGTCTTGGCCGAGACACCTCTTGGTGTCTCGCCAAGGCTTGACACGTTATTCCGCGCGTTGTGTCTGTTTCCACCGTAACTTCATCGTCCAATCTCAGAATTATATGGTTCAAGATGCATTGGAAAGTTAATGAGGATATATACAAGCTCCTATAGTTGAATTACATGTGAAGTAGATGGGACATGAGGGATGCTTCATTTTTGTAAGCGACGTGTAGCTCCCGGTCCATTCGTGTTTCCGTTATTCCGAAATTCCGTTGCTTCGCATGGTTCATCGACTCACTTCATGCGTTTGTCATTGTTAAATGAGCTTCTGTGACTTGAATAGCGATGTTCATCATCTTCTCTCTATCTCGATCCATGTGCGGGGACTTATGGGCAATTTTTGATGCCTACACAAGACAGTTCAGACTATCTCAGCCTGGAGGGGTTGATTCGGTGATTGTCCGAGTTGATTTCGGCATTGTCTTGGGCTTCGACATTCAGACTTGGTGTGATTTTGGTAGTTCTTTGGCCACCTCTTCCTTTGGCAATTCCTGTGCTTTCTACACAAGAATTCGTGCATGCGCCAGTAGTGCACGACACTTCTGGATGCGTTCCTTGAGAGTTGAGCGAGTCCTTTTGACCCAGACCCACTTGTTGGTTGATGGTTTGGAGGAGGAGTCAGTTGCTTGTTGTGATAGCGGCTTAGTCGCTTGACGCCTCCTAAATTCTAGATCTGCATGATAGCAGAGTCCATTAACCTGCTTTAAGGCCTTAGCGAACTAACGTGCGAGACGTTGGCACTGTCTTTGATGAGCCCTCTTCGTCAGAACTGGTGTGACTTCAGCGTACAACTCCTTGACTGAAGAGGAGTTATTGGAAGCCATGAATCCGGCTTCATTAGATGCTGGAGGGGAATTGTGAGAGGAACCTTCAACAATAATTAGGTGAGAGTCATCACCCCGGGTCTTCAGATCTGAAGACCAGCGAACCTTCTTCAAAGAAGAGATCTTCCTACACTTGCGAGGGGTGGAGGATCTGGAGGAGGAGGATGAGATGTAATCCTTGAACTTTTATTGGTCAAACTCGTACTCGACCTCTGCATCAACCGAGATCTTGATCCTTGGCTGTGACATGACAGCCTCGACAGAGAGGCTGTTGACTCCCACTATGGTCGCCAGCATGTTTGTGATGGAAATCTTTTTCATTGCAGAATCTATTACAATTGTTTATCAATTACAAGATTCGAAAGAATGAGCCTTTTATAAGAATTTTCTTACACGAATGAAAATAAATGAAGACTTCATAGAAACATATGCATGATCATTTATCGACCGTTACTTGTATGGGATCTTTGCCTGTGCCGGGGACTCTTTGATCTGTAGACCACCGAGTATCAGATCCGGTTGATCTCGTTTCACAAAGGAAACAAGAACTGAAGTAAATATCTCAATGAGGTGAGATAGGTACTCTTCTCAAGATCACAACGATAGTATGATTTTAAGGAAATTGATGCAGGGGTTGTAGATTTGTCGAAAAGTTCTTCTTTATGCTTAAGAACTCACCAAGAACTCACCTTTAGATCTAAAATTCATGGCTCTCCTCTCACAGGGTTAGCAACTCGCCTCCAAGCTTCGAAATTCCCGATTACCCCTATATAGGGGCCCTAGGGGTGTATTTATAGGCTTTGGGTGTCTTGTTTTCAGATAAGAATTCATAATTTAGCCTTATCTTCAGTTAATAATAGCTCTCCCACGTTTAAGGATAGCCTCAAGGCAGTTAGAGAGGCTCCAAAACCATCAAAACCGATCAAAAACCGTCGAAAATGTGTCCCGGGAGGCTGATTTGTGCGAAATAGTCCTATCTATTTCACACATGTGCGAAACACTTTGGAGTTTTTTGCACATACGAAACACTTTGGTGTGTTTTGCACATGTGTGAAACACTTTGGAGTGTTTCGCATGTGCGAAACACACTTGTGTGTTTCGCATGTGCGAAACAATTTGTATTGCCTTTAGTATTTTCCCTTTAATTTTTTCGTCCGACATCGGAATGAGGTGTTCAAGTTGCATTGGAAAGATGGTGAAGAGACCTATGACTTTTTTCTTTTGAGCTTTTTTAGATTCGGATTACATCATGGTCGAAATTTCAGTTCTTCATACTCGTGCATCCATTTTCTTCTTGAACTATGCATTCTAAATCTCGTTGTTGCTTCATCGCTTCATCGCATCGCACATTCCTTTACTTCCCCCTTGGCATCGAATAATCTTCTTTGACTCGGACATCGACATTCATCGCCTTCTCTTCGTCTTGAGCTACGTGCGGGAACCTAGCTATAGGCAATTTTTGACGCCTACAATTGATGCATAGTGTTTGTCGACTGAAAATACTATTCACTCAACTGATGAAGGTCGGTCGACTAAGCAGAAATTTTTTGATAATTGCAGAGTACTTCATCGATCGACTGATGAATAGTGTCGGTCGACCGAAAAACGTGCATAGCCCAGTTTTAAACAAAAAATCTGATTTTCAAAGTGTTTAAAAATAGCAAATAAATTCTAAAAATTATGAAACTTAGGAAAATGTTTATATGCAAGAATATAAATATGTTAGTAAAGAAATTTTTGAAATATCATTCCCTGTTTGTGAAAACTCATCGTTTTGCAAAAATCTCAAAAATACGAGTTCGTTTAAACACTTGATTTTGACAAAAAAATTTCAAACATGTTTAGAAATTCTTTTGAATGGATTAATAGACTTTGTAAAAGATATAAAACATTATTGTTAAGTCAATAATCCAAAGACTCGATATTTTCTCAAAAGCACTCATATTATGATAAAAACGAGAAATACGTGTGTATAAGAAGTAAGATCTAAGCATAACACACAAAGTATAATTCCTAAAACTACTATACCCAAGTTGATGTGCATGATGCTTGATCTTGAATCTCAGATTTAAAATGCAACGGTTTCATTCCAAATATCATCATTACAGCACAAATCCTTTCAACCTGGATACACATTTGAGAAAATAAAAATACTGGAAAACACAATTATAAATTGTTTGTTAATCATCAAAACTAGATTAGAAAGTAGGCTAAAAAACATGAGTCCTAACACCTCTAACAAAAAATAATGATACCGAGTAAGGCACTCACAATATCCTGTGGCATCACCTACCTTACTCAATCGCCTTGCGGAAATAGGCACACCAACCTATTCCAGAATGATGCACATAGAGTGAAGTCTACCCGTGGTTTCATTGCAGTGTCACAACAAACACACTCTGAGTATAGTCCCTCACGGTCTCATTGCGAAGTGCCAACTAACCCACTCAAGCATCCACAACTATCATGAAATGCAAAATGCATCACTCACTATCATGACAAAATTCAAAATTTAGAGATTACGCACCTTCAAACACTTGTATGCTCAAATCCAATACTTGAACCCTCATAAACTATGCACATGTATCGACATACGATTCATACTTCATGTTCACGATCAAAGCATGTGGGAAAGAAATAAAGTTCACAAAACTGCATATGATCGATCGACAAATTATATCCTATCGGTCCACCGATGGCTTGCACAAAATGTGCACAAAGAACTATAGCCTGGATCGGTCGACCGGTGACATGGGTTCGGTCGACCGACCAGAGCAAAATCCTATCTACTGATGACATTATCGATCGATTGATTCATCATGATCAGTCGAGTGATCATACTCAGTCGACTGATTCATCAAGATTAGCAAAACCCTATCTGCTAATGACATTATCGATCGATTGATTCATCATGATCAGTCGACAGACCAGAGTTGAAAACCTAGTTTTCAACTAAGGTTAGATATTCCTATAAATTTATCAAAAATCAAAATTTCTCAATAAAACTTCATGTATATAATCTTGTTTATAGTATTTAGGGTTCACTTTGCTACTTGAAAACATAATTATCAATTTCGAAGGAAACTAGAAACCCTAACTTGATTATATTTGTAATTTCATCATGAAAATAGATATTTTAAACAAAACTCATGTTAAATCATATTTAAATCTTAAACCCAAATCAGAGAATCTGTTTCATAATATTTTAAATAAAAAAGATCAAATCTTTGTATTAAACAATTTAAAAGAGTGATCTTTATACGTAAACCAGGTTTTGTAAAACCCAATAAAACAAAAAAAAACCAAGAAAAATAGGGGATGGATTTGGAGAAGATGAAACTCGCCTCAAAAATCGTGTTGAGCTCCTCAAACACGCGAGAGACACAATCCTCCTTCACTAAACACCGAGAAACTCGCCCTCCTCTAGGTTTTAGCTTCGCAAAGCTCTTCAAACTCACCAGAACCAACTCTATGATTTTTGAGGGAAGGGGTGGCTCTTGTTTACTTGAAAATATGAAGAAAAAGGGAAATTTTGGATATATATACTCATATATATACAAACAAACCAGAACCGAAAATAAAATCCTGACCCGACCTGAAACCCAGACTCGTGCATTGATCAGTCGACTGATGCTCATTTATCAGTCGACCGACCAACACCTATTGCTTGACTGATTTTAATAACCAGTTGATCGACCAGAGGTGGTCTCAGCCAAATAGTTTCTCATGTGTTCGTGCATGTTTACATTATATATGATACGAGTCACCGTGCGAGCACCTTTGATTGCGGAATTATCAAAGATGAGTTGAGAAGAAAACAATAGAAAATACAAGAACAATTTAGTTGGCGAAGGAAAATACCTTCTCTGGATTATGAGTAATAAAATATTACAGATCTCTCTCTCTCTCACAATCTCACTAGAATAAAGAACAATCTCTCTATTCTCTTTGGATATAATCTGATTTTCTAGAAAACCTAAAACAATCCTATTTATATCCCTAACAACGTGGATGGTAATCTTGTAAATAAACAAGTCCAAACAAAATAGGAAAACGCGTCAAAAAGAGTCCCAGACAACTTAGGAAACCCAATCTGATCGACCAACACACATGTCGCGGTCAACCATCCAGAGGGTTGGTTTCAAACCCAGTAGGCAGAACCACGTCTGGTCAACCGACTAGTGTGTCACGGTCAGCTAGCCAGAGGACTCATTCCTCACCCAGTAGTGTGCATGAATCCGGTCGACCGACCAGCTTGGTCTGGTCGACTGGCTAGAGCCTGAGTGCCAGTTCCCTGATTTTGTTGTCTTCTTGCTTTTAGCTTCTTTCGCTGATACGAGTCACCGTACGAGCACCCTTTGGTCGCGGAATTACCAAAGGGTGGGTTGAGAAGAAGACAACTAAAACACAAGAATAATTCAGTATGGCGAAGGAAAATACCTTCTCTAGATTATGAAGAATCAACTATTACAAATCTCTCCCTCACAATCTCACTAGAATTAAGAACAACCTCTCAATCCTCTCTAAACCCTAATACAATGATTAGAATTTCTCTCTCTGATCTAAGATGATGTTTAGAAACCCTAAACAACCCTTTATATAGGTGTACAAACGTGGATGGCAATCTGGTAAATAATCAGACCAAACCCCAACAGGAATTCGTGCAAACAGAGTCCTTAACGAATCTGGAGAACTCCGATGAGTCGACTCATGAACAATTATGAGTCAACTCATGACCTCATATTAGTCGATTCATAACTGATGAGTCGACTGGTCAGAGACTTTTGCTAACAGGGCTTGATTTCTTGAGTCGACTCATGACAGGCCTGAGTCGACTCAACCTGATGAGTCGACTCATGTACATGTATGAGTCGACTCACAGGCTGAAATTTGGATTCTTCGAATCTGCTGCTCATCGTCTCGTTCCACGCTTCCACCTGCATTCCACTGTACTGTTTTACACCCCTATTCTCATGCTATCATGAGAATTATCTATCCTCAAGCTCCCATGAGGATCGCTAAGTTCCGAAGAGAAGATACACCCGTATCATGGGTCCCCTCTTTAGGAACTTGAAGTCCCGTTCAAGTTAGAACTTTTGCTGAGGAAACTCTCGAGCTCCTCCATCTTTTCTGCACCATCTGGCCCTGCTAGGAACCTCGTCTCGACGTCCGATTGGAAACATCTCATCCATCCCGCGTCTCGTCGTAATCACCTTTCGCCCCAAGTTGCAATCCTTTATCGATAGCTTTTCTGGAAGTCTATGTACAGCGAGGCAAACTTCTTGCTTGCATTCACTAGTCTCTTCACTCGCGTCACCGTCTCCAAGCTTGTCTCCCTCGGAAGAGATGCTGAACGAAATATGAACTTTTCACCATCCTTAGTGAAGGTGTACTTCTGAGCCCGCCTCTCGTAGATCGCATATCTATCCCATAAGTACGGATTGCCTAGTATAATCTGACAAACATCCAATGGAACGACATCGCACGTGACCTCGTCAATATACGACTCGTGGAGCACAAATCTGATAGTGCATTGATTAACTACACTTAGTTTCTCCTCCTTCTGAATCCACCCCAATGGATAGGGCTTCGGATGCTTGACCGTCTTCAGACCCATCTTCTGAACCAATACCTCGGATATCAAATTCTTCTCGCTGCCCGAATCAACAATGGTATCAACCAAACTGGTCTTCACTTACAACTTAAGAACAAAGAGTTGCTCTCTCGGGTCGTCATCCTCTTTCATGGTCTAGTTCCCCGCCATAAGGTTGAGACTGCTATTGGGCTCTGTCATCTCCGGGACTTCTTTCGGACCTTGAGCAATCATGTATGCCTTTTTCTCCTCTTTCTTCTTCAACCTTCTTGGCTTGAGATGAGGATACTTCTCCCAGCACCGATCAGCTGTGTGCCTTGTCTTCTCGCAATGATTACAAATCAGCCATGCCTTCCTTGGATCACTCTTCTTCTTCTCCTCCTTAGATAGAAAACCACTAGACTCGCCTCCCGTCTGTTTGGAGTCTCCCTTAACCTCGTTCCCCTTCTTTTGCTTGCCCTCTAGGGCAATAGCCTTTACGCTCACGTCTGCAATTGATTCTACCGTGAATAGCTTCATCTCCTTTCGGATGTAATCGTTCAATCCCGCCATATACTTCATAAACACGAAATATTCCTCTGTCGCAATGTTGAGGACCATCACCTGCTGCTGGAACTCCGTGGTGTATTCTTGAACGGTTTGATTGACCCTTTGGCACAAGCCGTACCACTTGTACCAATGCTCTTCGAGGAACCCCACAGGATAAAACTGCTTCCTCAGTAGCTCCTTGAATTTGTTCCACGACACCGCCTTCTTTTCCTGTTTGTAATAGGACTTCCACCACATCAACGCGTTTCCCGAAAGGTTCAACATCGCGAACACGATCTTCTCCTTGGATGAATATCCGTAAAGTGTGAAGTACATCTCCATACGCTGAATCCAATCATCGAGCTTCTCCACATTGACACTCCCATCATAAACGAGAATCTCCACTTTGAAATTAATTTTTAAGTTTTGGTAATAATTCTTACCCCCTGTATGTGAAGCAGACTTAACAATCTCGGCCTCTTCTTTCAAATCTGATTTCTCGTGTTCTTCATCGGACTCAATAAGTTTCTTCTTACCCTTCGAAAAATATTCCTTCTTTTTGTCCCCTTCATTGATGAGACCCACGAGCTGAGTAAGAGTAGTCCTGATCGTCTCCATTTGCTTCTCCAAAGCGTCAAGTCTTGCTGAGTTATCTGCTTCAGACATCTTCTCCCTCCTTATCTTCTGGACCTCTTCTAATGAAATAAGGACCTCGCCTAGCTTCTTGTATTACGATCGAGTTAGGACCATACATAGGATGCCCCCTTCATCGGATCTGATTGCTCTGATACCAACTTAATACGAGTCGACGTGCGAGCACCCTTTGATCGCGGAATTACCAAAGGGTGGGTTGAGAAGAAGACAACTAAAATACAAGAACAATTCAGTATGGCGAAGAAAATACCTTCTTTAGATTATGAAGAATCAACTATTACAAATCTCTCCCTCACAATCTCACTAGAATCGAGAACAACCTCTCAATCCTCTCTAAACCCTAATACAATGATTAGAATTTCTCTCTCTGATCTAAAATGATGTTTAGAAACCCTAAACAACCCTTTATATAGGTGTACAAATGTGGATGGCAATCTGGTAAATAATCAGACCAAACCCCAACAGGAATTCGTGCAAACAGAATCCTTAACGAATCTGGAGAACTCCGATGAGTCGACTCATGAACAGTTATGAGTCGACTCATGACCTCATATGAGTCGACTCATAACTGATGAGTCGACTGGTCAGAGACTTTTGCTAACAGGGCTTGATTTCTTGAGTCGACTCATGATAGGCCTGAGTCGACTCAACCTGATGAGTCGACTCATGTACATGTATGAGTCGACTCATAGGCTGAAATCTGGATTCTTCGAATCTGCTGCTCGTCGTCTCGTTCCACGCTTCCACCTGCGTTCCACTATACTGTTTTACACCCCTATTCTCATGCTATGATAATAATCATCTATCCTCAAACTCCTATGAGTATCGCTAAGTTCCGAAGAGAAGATACACCTGTATCATTCGCCGCCACCAACGACTTCATCCACACTTTTATTCTCAAGATACCATGAGGATCATCTATCCTCAAGCTCCCATGAGGATTGCTAAGCTCCCAAAGCAAATAAAAGATACACCCGTATCATAGCTCCCCCTTTAGGAACTTGAAGTTTCATTCAAGTTAGAACTTCAGCTGAGGGAACTCGCGAGCCCTTCCTTCCCTATTAAACCACCTGGCCTTGCTAGGAACCTGACCTTAATGTCTGATCAAAAACGACTCCTTCATCCCGCATCTTGTCATAGTCACCTTTCGCTCCAAAATGTAATCCTCTATCAGTGGCTCTTCTCTATCAAACCATAAGTCTTCAACGTGTAGTAAGATCACTTTGTCATCACCCTCATCGTCCAACAATAGAGGCTCAAACAACTTCAAGTACTTAATATTAATCACCGAATACATGCCTAAGTAAGGTGGCAAATCCAGCTTGAAGGCATTGTCACCAATCTGATCGAGAATCCAAAACAAATCATATCGTATAGGCATTAACTTCTTCCCTTCTCCCTTTATCCGCTCCTTACTCAACTTCAGCCACACTATGTCACCTTTTCTAAAATTATAAGAAACTCGATGTTGATCATGCTTTGTCTTGTACTTAGCTTGTGACTTCTTCAATTGAGCTTCAACAGTAGCGTGAATATGTGCAATCTTCTCCAGAAATCATTGAGCCCATTGTCTTTCACTTCCTTCCTTGCCATCGGTTGTAGCTTTATTAGAAAACACGAGAACAATTTGGCAGTAAGAATCCGTAGCACGTCTCAAATGGTGACATTCCTGAAGATCCATGAATAGCCTGATTGAATGCAAACTGAAGATATGGTAAGCTCTCATCATAAGTCTTGGGATGTCTGGAATTATACCCCCCTCAACATGTGCACCATAGTCCGGTTAACTACCTCTGTTTGTCCGTCTGTTTGTGAATCAAAAGTCATTCTCTTCTTCAATCTAGTGTCTATCAAACTCCATAAAGAATCCTAAAAATGCCCAAGAAACCGCCTATCCTGATCCAAAATAATCGAACTCGGCAACCCAAAGTGCTTCCACACATGATCAAAGAACAACTACACTGCACCCGATCTCGTCATGGTCTTCTTGTAAGGAATAAAGATCACTATCTTGCTGAACCCGTACAAATAGTCTTGCCCGTACAAATAGTCTTGCCCGTGCTTGGTCGTTGGCAACCCTCCTAAGAAATCCATATAGATGCTCTCCTACGGTCTAGAAGGCACTGGTAATGGTAGGTACAATCCCCGCTTCCTGTTAGAAGGCTTCGAAATACAACATAGCTTACACCCTCCAACATACTTAGTAACATCCTCTAGCATCTTCGACCAAAAGACATGGCACCGTAGATTGAGAAGCGTCTTCTGGATCCTAAAATGACCTTGCACACGCAATGTATGTGCCTCTCTAATCCACTATAACCTATCACCATCCTCCGAAATGCAAAGTGGTGTCCCACGATATAACAAACTATCCTCTCCAAGCTCATATTACCCCCTTTCGACCAGCCTTCACTTGCTCAAACACATTACTGAAGTCTTTACTGGATGAGTATATCTGCACATACTCCAAAGGAACCAAGGGCTGAATACGTGTTGCCACCAATAAAGTCCTCACTGGTGGTCGAGATAACATATCGGCCAACTTGTTAGTCGTCCCCTTCTTGTACGTAATGATGAGTTGAACACCATCAAATAAGACATCCACTTCATGTGTCGTGCCTGCTGCAGCTTCGTCTGGGCATATAGGAACTCTAATAGCTTGTAATCCGAGTGCACAACTACCTCTTTACCCAACAAATAAACCCTTCAATGCTTGATTACCTGATACATAAAACTCCTTGTCATAGGTAGGGTAGTTCTGAATAGCACCCGTGAACATCTCAGAATGGTACTCTACCGGCTTCCCATCCTGTATCAACACGGTGCCCATAGCATAGCTAGAAGTGTCGGTCATTACCTCGAAGGTCCTCTGCAAATTAGGTAATGCGTACACTGGTGCCTCCGAGATCTTCCCCTTCAGCAACTAAAAATCCTCCTCATGCATCCTTCCCCACTCAAACTGAACCTTCGCCTTCATAAGGCCATGTAAAGGTGCCGCATAAGTCAAAAAATGTCACATGAACTTGTGCAAATACTGGCAATCCCCCATGAAGCTTCTCACCTCTGTCACCATCCTAGGTGTCGGCCACTTCGTGATCACCGCCACCTTGCCTGGATCTATTCTCCGCTAGCCCTTCCCTACAATGAAGCTGAGATATACCAACTCGTCCTTCCCAAATTTGTACTTCTTCCCATTGAGCTTCAGCTGTCCGTTCTACAGTACTTCAACACCTTCTCAACATGAACAAGATGCTCCTCCTAAGTCTTGTTGTACACTAAGATATCATCGAGGTAAACTATCACAAAATCCTCTATAAAAGGTTGCAACAAATCATTCATGAGTCTCTTAAAGGTCCCCGGAGCATTGCATAATCCAAACGACATCATCAACCACTCGAACAGGCCCTGCTTTGTCTTGAACGCAATCTTCCAAGTGTTATCCTTCCGAATCCTCACCTGATGGTAATCAAACTTTAGATCCAACTTGATGAAAAACCTCACTCCCTCTAACTGGTCCATAAGATCATCGATCCGTGGTAGTGGGTAACAATTCTTAACCTTTATCTTATTGAGCGCCCGGTAATCCACGCACGTGCACTAGCCTCCATCCTTCTTGGGCACCAACAACACTGGCGGCCCGCAAGGTGAACAACTTGGCACTATCACTCCTGTCTACAGAAGCTCCTAAACCTGCTTCTTTATCTCCTTGGACTCCTGTAGAGATGTGCGGTATAGACCTATATTCGGTAAGGAACCCTCATGTGTTAGCATAATCTCATGCTCCACACCCCATCGTGGTGGTAGTCCTGTGATCTCTGAAAAAGTCCGCATACTTGGCCTTCAACCTGTTAAGATCTCCCTCCTGAAGCTTGCTCAAGGTGGTCAAGCATATCCTATTCAGCTGTTCCTTATAAGGCCTAGCGAATAATAATACAAACTTCTTGCTTGCATTAACTAGCCTCTTCGCTTGAGTCACCGTCACCAAGCTAGTCTCCTATGGAAGAGATGCCGAACGAAATATGAAGTATTCGCCATCCTTGGTGAACATATGCTTCTGGGCTCATCTGTCGTAGACTGCGTACCTATCCCACAAATAGGGATTGTCCAGTATAACCTGACAAACATTCAACGGAATGATGTCGCACGTGACCTCGTCAATATACGACTCGTGGAGTGCAAATCTAAAAGTGCATTGGTTGATCACACTCAATCCCGCCTCCTTCTAAATCCACCCTAAAGGATAGGGCTTAGGATGTTTTACTATCTTCAATCCCAGCTTCTGAACCAAGGCCTCGGATATCAAATTCTTCTGGCTCCCTGAATCAACAATAGCATCGAGCAAACTGGTCTTCACCTATTACTTCAGAACAAAGAGCTGCTCCCTAGGGTCTTCGTCTTCATTCGCGACATGCTTCCCTGCCATAAGGTTAAAACTGCTGTTGGGCTCTGTCATCCCGAAAACTTCCTTCAGACCCTGTGCTATCATGTACGCCTTTTTCTTCTCCTTCTTCTTCAACCCCTTCCGCTTCAGATGAGGATACTTCTCCCAGCACCGATCAGCCACGTGCCCTATCTGCTTGCAGTGATTGCAAGTCAATCCTGCTTTCTCTAGATCACCCTTCTTCTTCTCTTCCTTAGGTTGAGAGCTATTAGACTTGCCTCCATCTTGCTTGGAATCTCCCTTTTTCATTGCCCTTCTTCTACTTGCCCTTAATAGCAATAGCCGTCACACTCGCTTCTGCAATGGACTCGACCGTGAACAACTTCATCTCCTTCTGAATGTATTCATTCAGTCCCACCATATACTTCATAAAAATCTAGTATTCCTCCGTCGCTATGTTAAGGACCATCGCTTATTGCTGGAACTCCATTGTGTATTCTTAAACGGTCTGATTGAATTTTTGGCGTAAGTCATACTACCGTACTACTTGTACCAACGCTCCTCAATGAATCCCACTGGGTAGAATTACTTTCTCAGTAGCTCCTTAAACTTGTTCCACGACACCGCCTTCTTCTCCTGCTTGCAATAGGATTTTCACCATGTCAACACGTGCCCTGAAAGCTTCAATGTTGTAAAAATAATCTTCTCTTTTGATGAGTAGCCATAGAGAGTAAAATAAGTTTCCATACACTCGATCCAATCATCAAGTCTTTTAACGTTCACACTCCCATTATAAACAGGAATCTCTACTCTAAAATTAATCTTCAGATTTTGGTAAGGACCCTTACCCCCTTGATGTGGAATAGGCTTGATGGTCTCAACCTCCTCGTCGGAATCTGAATCTCTTCTCTCTCCATTAGACTCTACAGGTTTCTTCTTGGACTTCGAAGAAGATTCACCCTTTTTGTTCTCTCCATGGATGAGATCAATGAGTTGTGTGAGAGTCGATCCGATTGTTTCGATTTGTTTCTTCAACGCATCAAGCCTTGTTGAATTGTCACTTTTTGTCATTCCTTAATTTCTTGATTTCTTCCAAGGAAATAAGAATCTCGCCTAGCTTTTTGTACTATGATCGAGTAAGGACCATACATAGGATTCCCCCTTCACAGGATCTAATCGCTCTGATACCAACTTTATACGAGTCATTGTGCGAGCACCTTTGATCGCGAAATTATCAAAGGTGGGTTGAGAAAAAAATAATAGAAAACACAAGAACAATTCAGTTGGCGAAGGAAAATATCTTCTCTAGATTATGAGTAATAAAAGATTACAAATCTCTCTCACACAATCTCACTAGAATAAAGAACAATCTCTCTATTCTCTTTGGATACAATCTGATTTTCTAGAAAATCTAAAACAATCCTATTTATATCCCTAACAACGTGGATGGTAATCTTGCAAATAAACAAGTCCAAACAAACCAGGAAACGCATCAAAAAGAGTCCCACACAACTCAGGAAACCCGATCCGGTCGACCGGCACACATGTCACGGTCGACTGGCCAGAGGGTTGGTTTCAAACCCTGTAGGTAGAACCACGTCCGGTCGACTGACTAGTGTGTTGCGGTCCATCGACCAGTGTGTTGCGGTCGATCGGCCAGAGGACTCATTCCTCACCCTGTAGTGTGCACGAATCCGGTCGACCGACCAGCTTGGTACGATCAACCAGCCAGAGCATGAGCGCTAGTTCCTTGATTTTGTTGTCTTCTTGCTTTTAGCTTCTTTCGCCACCACCAACGGCTTCATCCATGCCTCTATTCTCAAGATACCATGAGAATAATCTATCCTCAAGCTACCATGAGGATCGCTAAGCTCCCGAAGCAGAGAAAAGATACACACGTATCAATATATCTTCATATACGTACTTAATCGATCTCACATCGATTATTAACATACTCGTTCACCTCAAAATTGTATCAACCATAATAAAAATCATTAAATATTATTTTCATATTATTTTCAAAGAAACTATGGGGTTTTACAGATCTGGTCCCTTATCACGAAGAGACTATAACATTAGCTAATTCTTTTGAAGGCTTCTATATTGATTATGTACCTTGCCTCAAGAATACATATGCCGATGCCCTGGCATCACTCACAACTACACTAGCTCTACCTGAAGGTATTACTCAGTGGGTCACCATAGCTAGCAAACAACTCTTCCGACCCAAATATGCATTGCAAGTTGACGCAATCGATGAAGGGCCCAAGACATTTGAACCAAGAGATTGGCGATTCCCGATCATTGATTATGTCTTACACGGTTTCACACATAGTTACAGTCCAAGGTGAACCCAAATATGTCAAACCTGCCATGCACCCAACACTGTGCATAAACATGTTTCACTATCATCGTTACTACCACTCTAGCAGATGTCAAATATAAAGTAATGAGGGTACAAGTAGATATAACAAAAATGAAAATATAAGGAATAAAATGTAGAGAAGAGATATCCAACAGTTTCTATAAATATGTCCTAACAGAAGAAAAGAAAGCACGTCTCATAAATTGAGATAAGAACAATGAGTCTTTAAAGCATAAGAGTCAACAAAACAGTACTAAGGCACTCAGCCTCCAATATGAAATACAACTCTAAAAGACTAAAACTATGAATAGTCCACTGTGGAGCACCAACTAGCTACCTATGAATGATGATAAACTATGCTGAATCTTTGTCAACATTGCGACTCTTGAATCCCCAACCCGCTACCTGAAAAAGGTGGAAAACAACGAGCGTCAGAGCGCTAACAAGAACATCTCTATTGTCCCCAGAGGAAGGGATAACATATATTAAAATACCTACACATACGCATAATATATATATATATAATATATATATATATATATATATACTTATAGAATATATAATATATTATATATATATATATATATATATTATATATATATAATATATATATCATGAGAAATATGGCGTATGCTTAGTACCCCCAAACACCCCAAAAATGTTGCTTGTAGTGAGGTGTTAAATCCCCCACTCATTCAAATGTGGGACACAAATTCACATGCGGTAGTGAGTGCGATGGGGTGTGACACATCCCCACTACCCAAGCCACCCAAAAATTTGTGGGCTTTGTACCAAGCATACACATACATTTCCTCTTATATACTAATACATGATATACATATAATATAATATATATATATATATATATATCATACCTATATACTATATATATATATAATATATATATATATAATATATACTATATATATATATATATTATTATTAACCATATTATATATTATTATAATGCTATGTATATATATATATATATATATATATAATATATATATATATATTATTATATATAATATATATATATATATACTGTATATATAATATATATGTATTATATGATCGATTATATAGTATGTATAGTTATAGTAGTAGTATATATATAATATATATATTTATATATATTAATAGTATAGTATATATATTATATATATATAATCATATGCTCTGTACTAAGAGGAGTTAATATTTAGAAACCCACAACATGTGATGAGTACGTCGAGCGAATAATCCAAATAAAAAAACCCTTATATATACCATATACCTCAAACTCTGTACTAAGGATTTTATCTGTATTTTAAAAATACCAGATAAATCTGACCAAAATAGCATACTATTATTTTGAACAATGATGTTATATTCATATAGGTCCTGTAGGGCACCTATATCTAACAGACTCCCACTTGCACTAAGGCCAATCATTGTAGTATATAATACCCAATAGGTCAACAAGTTTTTCAAATTGTGTACGAGCAATTACCTTTGTGAATGGATTTGCTATATTATCTTTTGTGTCAACTCTTTCAATCTTGATCTCTTGGCGATCAACTATCTCCCTGATCAAGTGATACTTTCTCAGAATATGTCTGGACTTATGGTGAGACCAGGGTTCCTTTGTCAGAGCTATCACAACATTACAATCACAGTATACAAGTACCTGATCTATAATGGTGGGAAACAATTTCCAGCTCTAAAAGGAACTTTCTCATCCAGACAGCTTCTTTGGCTGTATCATTTGCCGCAATGTATTTAGCTTACTATGTCCTGCTTAGAACTTTTCTAGCTGACATTCCTCTTATGAGGATAACAAAAACATATCATGATATAGATTTACTATCAATACCGCTTTGAAAGCTTGAGTCGGAAAAAGCCTCCACTTTGGAGGTCACTTTACCATATATCAAAAATAACTCTTTAGTCATACTAAAGCATATTCTTGACCGCTTTCCAGTGCTCTTCTCTATGATTTGATTGACATCTACATACTAAAGTGAGTGTACAAGCGATATCTAATCTAATACATAACATGACATTAATGATTGATCCTACTGCCAAGGCACAAGGAATAAGACTCATGAGTTTCCTCTCTTCATCAGTCTGGGAAGACTCTTTTTAGAGAGGGAGATTCCATGAGAAACATTTTCTTGGAATTCTCCATGCTAAACTGCTTTAGTACTATGTCGATGTATCTAGATTGGGATAATCCTAACATCCTTTTAGATCTATCTCTATAGATCTGAATACCCAGTATACAGAATGCTACACCCATATCAATCATGAAAAAACTTTTGATAGCAATATATTAACCGGTTGTAATGACGGTATGTCATTATAAATTAAGAGTATATCATCTTCATACTAAATAAGAAACGATACAATACTCTTAATTATCCTTTTATACACACATGGTTCATCTAGATTTTTGATAAAATCAAACTCTTTGATAGCATCATCAAAACAGATGTTCCATCTCCGTGATGCTTGCTTTAGTCCATAAATGGCTTTAAGCAACCTACATGCTTTTCCACTGCTCCCACTGACTACAAAATCCCTCTGGTGGAGTCATATATATGCACTCTTCTGAATCACCATTTAGAAATGCAGTTTTGACGTCCATTTGCCATATCTCGTAGTCATAGTGAGCAGCTATAGCAAGTAGGATCCGAATAGATTTTAGCATAGATACTGGAGAAAAGGTTTCATCGTAGTCCAAACCAGGTCTTTGACGAAAACCTTTAGCTACCAGTCCAGCTTTAAAAGTCTCTACTTTCCTATCTACACCCAACTTTTTCTTAAACAACCATTTGTAACCTATGGGTATCACCCTTTTAGGAGCATTGTCTAAGATCCATACTTTGTTGGTGTATATAGAGTCTATTTCGGATTTCATTGCATCATGTCAAGCAACAGAGTCCCTACTCTAAGATGCTTGCTGATAACTCAAAGGTTCGTCATCATCTATGACATGATCTAACATGCTACCTTTAATGAGAAAATCATATTGTCTCTTAGGTACATGAGATCGCCTTGGATATCTACGGAATGGTTGAGGTTCTTCTGATATAACTGAATTTTCTGGTTCTACTAAATTATCAATATTAATTTGTATCTCTGAAATTTCATCCAGTCCTATCACACTACCACTAATTCCTTTTTCAAGAAATTCCTTTTTTAAGAAGGTGGCATGCCGATAAACAATAATTTATTGTTCATCGATGTGGTGGAATAGATGTCCTAGGATACAAATTTATACAATACTGAGCATGCCTTTAACCTTTTTGGGATCTTGCTTCACAAGCATAGCATCCCAAATCTTAATATAATTAAGATGTGGTTTTATCCCACTCTATATCTCATATGGAGTTTTAGGCACAAATCTTAATATAATTAAGATGTGGTTTTATCCCACTCTATATCTCATATGGAGTTTTAGGCACTAAATTAGTAGGAACCCTATTCAGTAAGTATCTATATCTCATATGGAGTTTTAGGCACTAAATTAGTAGGAACCCTATTCAGTAAGTATGCCACTGTTTCTAACACATATGCCCAGAAGAAAAAAATGTATTTATGTTTACTCATCATGGAATGTACCATATCTAATATGATATAATTCCCAGAGTTACCTGAGAGAGAATCAAAATGGATCTAAATATCCATGCTTATGAAGCTCGCCAAGTCTTTCTTTATTAATGTGACCAAGTCTGCAATGCCATAAGAAAGCGTCATTCATAACTGAGTGCTTTCTTTTATTAGTGTGATAAGTGTTCAGAATTGTATTTTGATTAACAATATAGATGCCATTGCATAATGTTCCATAAGCAATCAACTTTTGATTAAATATGATATTCATAACATTGTTCTCCAACTTGAATATATATCCATCTTTATCTAATAAAGATATGGATATTATATTACACATCATAGTTGGTACAAAATAGCAGCTACTCAAAATCAAAATATTTCTATAACTTCTTAACCTCTGCAATAAATTACAGATGTGAGATCCTAATCCGGTATCTAATACCTTAGATATAGGATTTATAGAAAAACAATTCTTAGTAACAAGCACACTTGAAGATGAAGCAACAACTTGCTCCTTCTTTATGAGTGAGGCTTAGAATTCTGGGTAGTTCCTTTTTCAGTGTCCTGACTTGTGACAATGAAAGCATTCTGATGTCGTCATTTTCACCTTCCCTTTGCCCTTCTTGACAGCCTTCTTAACATCTTTCCTTAGTATAGAAGTAATCTTCATTTCATTTCTCTTGGCAACCACTTTGCTAGATGAGAAAGAAGATTGTCCTATAGCCAAAAGGCTGGTGTTTGCCCCTTTAAGAACTTTCCTCCTAACTTAACAAATTAAGCAGGGCTGGAAGAGTGGGCTCCAGATTCATCATCAAGAACTCTGTGATGAATTGGGAGTAGGCTAGTGTCAAGGACTGCAGAATGATATCTGTATATCTATCTGCATCTAGGCCTATGTTCGAAAGTTCAAGCTCAATAACATAAGCGATCATTTTTGAGGACATGGTCCCAACAAAAGATCCCATAGTCATTTATGTCTAGAACAAATTCTAAGACTCCATTTTTGAGGACATGGTCCCAACAAAAGATCCCATAGTCATTTATGTCTAGAACAAATTCTAAGACTCTGCATACAACATTTGTCATGGTTTGCTCACCATACAGTCCTACTGTATTACGAAATATGGATCTAACATCCATATTCTCACATTGTCTCTAATGGACTAGATCCGTAGAGGTAATAGTGAGGCAATATGAGCAAGTGAACAATCTCAATCTCATTATATGCGGATTTCAGTGTCCGCAACAGAGGGTTCTGGGCCTAGAGTATTCCGGTATTTGTGAGAACATATGCTACTTTTGCCATAAGTTAGGTCAATGATTATATTTCTCAACCAGTCTATAAAATTAGGATTGGTTAAATTGTTCTGTTCTGATATGATTTTTAAGCCAGACATAATAGCCTGAAAGAGAGAAAAAAATTATTTTAGCAGATGTTCAATACATAAAATAGATTTGGTTCATTTTTATCTAAGTTATGCCTCCCACTATTTATCGAGTCCCTCAAAACCTTATAAGAGGTGATCGGAAAACAACCCCTTGTTTTCAAGTGGGATCAAGATCCAATTATCATTGAATGTATCAACCTTAACGAAAGCCAACAAATTAATACACTCAATAATTGGTAGACGACTATTATCTTTTATACTCTTGTAATTCTTGATATGATTTTACCCCTAGTCTTTTATGATCTTGACGATAGCCAACAAATCATAAAAGCTAGTCAAGTTTGGACTCATCATTTCTTGACTGGCTTAAATTTAACTTATGCACTCTTGACAAAAGCCAACAAAGTTGCATAACCAATTTAAGCTATCCTTATATCTTATATACAGATGAATACTACTTAGCCATAGAATAGTATCGCCTTGACGATAGCCAACAAACAAAGTATTTATAAGCTTAGTAGTATTCAACTGAAATGATGGAGGGCTACGGACGATTTCATAAATCCTTTACCTTAATCAAACTTGGTATAGTTAAAAGATGCTCTATATTTATACTTGCAATAATTAAACTAGCTAGGAAAGTGCAAGATTAGTGGGAGGGTTCCGAGCTATTCACTGGGAATATTCATCGGACCTTAATTAAGTAACTACCGCTCTTTAAGACTATAGCGCGAAAGATTGGGCATCACCCCTAATCTTAAGTTGGGCATCACCCCATGAGCTATATCTCATAATTACTTTCCTTGACACTAGTTAAAAGCTCGTTCTAAATACATCTCTTTTAACTGCTTTAGGTTTATTTATCTTTCACATTAACACTATGTTAATGTCGGTCTCACCACTCTATGGTCAATAAACTCTTATTGCCATGTCTTACAAAGTTTAAAAATAAGTTTTTATAATAAAAACTATTCTCTAATGAGATAGAGATATAAACTTTGTAGAATATAGCACCCAATTATATTGACATCTACAATTGGGGCACAACCAACATATCAACATATGTAAAAGCAATATGGAATGGTAGTGGACAACTAAGGGAATAAAATACAACTACACTAATTACATTTTGGCAAGCAATATGCAACTCCTTGCAGTGCTAGCTCCCTTACAAATCCTGTATTATTACAATCACATATACATAGGACGTGTAAGCCCCATTTATAATGGAAAAACCATCTCGTAGGATGGGTAATAATATTGCATTGAATGTAAAATAAAATCTATAAATGAAATAACTAAACTAAACAACCATACCCTCCCACACCCGAATAAGGGCCTATACCCGTAGGCGTAGCCCATGATCGGTGAGCAAGTGCCTAAACGCGTAGGCGTAGCCCATGCTCGGGGAGGGAAGAGGTCAAAAAATGATATTACATTTCTAGCTATATTACATCAATACAATAAATGCAAGAGAAACGTTGTCCACTACCATCCATAAACATAACATCCACGTAAGATGATATAAAACATATAACTTAATCAACATTAAGAAATATGCATCTATCTAGTTATGCAATAAATTTGAAAACTAGATAACATAGGGTTATCCTAACTCAAATAGGACTATCATGCATCTAACATACAACTACACTAGTTGTAAATAAGTGTTTTGCAATTTATACAAGTGTTTTTACTCCTAAAAACTTATGAACCAAAAATCATATTTTTGAATCAACAACTAGTATAATTAATTACAAAACAACTTGAATAAATTAACTAGTTTTATTAAAATATCTTTTAATTAAACTAGTAATTAGAAGCAAGAACAAAGTCCTCTATGAGTTAGATATGCATGTTAAGATTTAATTAGATGGAACCATGGCTCTGATACCATGAAGGAAGTTCGTGCTAAATACATTCAAAATACGCAGCAGAATACTGTATGTATAATTATGCTAAGCATGTAGAGAGTATGAAATACATAATAGGACCATCCTTATTAAATCTAACATAATCCCTATATTAAAGAGAGCTTACAAGAGTTAGAACGTCATACTTTTGAAGCGTGATTCGATGGAAGATCGAACAACCCCTAGCTCTTGCTCCTTGTAGTAAAAAATCTCCTCGTAGTGGATATCCAAGTCTTCAAGTGGGCTTGATAAAATCAGAGTCTTCTTGAGACACAAGGCAAGATATCCACCCCGGGGTCCTTTAAAATCCTACTACTTCCTCTTACTTAAAGATTGCTAGAGTTTAGTAAGAGGTAGATCTCTCTTCTTTTCTTTTATGGAAAGCAACTATGAATAAACCATTTGTTTCATTTTTCCATTAACCATGAAAGAAGAAAGAGAGCTCATATTTATAGAGGAAGAATATGTCATGACATGAATGACTCATCCTATGAGTCACACCATGAGTCACCATAACAATGATTCTCTTATGAGTCATGCAATGACTTATCTCATGAGTCATGCAATGAATCATGAAGAATCAAAACTATGTGCTAAAACCATGTTCCCAAACCATACCACCTTAATGACTCATCTCATGACTAATTAATCAAGGTATAATGAAGTGCGTATTTTATTAATGAAAATACCACATCAATACGGTATTTCATAATTTTCCAATCATTAACTAATAAGTCATCATATGACCAAAAAGTCAATAAGTTGACCAAAAGTCAACTGTTGACCAAAAAGTCAACCAGTTGACTAAAAGTTAACTTTATGGGAAAAATACTGGAATTCATTTCTTAAGCACATAACATTCTGATTTTACCGATACATATAACCGTTTATGTGTATTCGGTGAAAATCATATATGTGTATCAGTCATACACATTACTCTATAAATTTATATTTCATAGGATTCAAGTACGCGCTTGGTGTGACTCTAGGGCCCAACTTTAAGACTCGGCAGTGGATCATATCCACAAGTACAACAAAGGTGCTAGCTACACATGAAGACTACACGGGTATAAGTTGTGATAAATGTCTGCAAGATGCTTACACAATTTTATCAGGACCACTCAGTGATAATGCCGTACAGTCCGGTCTCTTCGTCAAACCATGTCAAACTTTTAAGCCTAGGGTATGGAAAACAGTCAAACCCTAATTGCTCAATTTGTGTTTGTTGATATTAAACTCATAACCTATAAGATCAAACTGACAATCAATTTATCTTATTTACCTCGGCCAAGGATTTTCAGGTCATAGTTATATCAAACAATCTTATGACATCAACCCCCTATACTGGGAGAGACGAATCCCATCTTGGCATCTTAATATCTACTTATGCCTCGGGATGTACCCAACAAGAACCGTTATGCACAACTCGATGAGAACTTTGGTTAGGTAAAAGTCTAAGTACACCTATACTGACATGTAAGATATTGCACTCATGCCTCAGGTCATGAGACTACTATGTACTATATCACTTGAGAACTTCTATTTGACAGTTAAGTATAATTACCAACTAGATGTTCTCGATGAGTCGTTCAGTCAACTCATTTAGTAATGAGTTACCTGTATACTGTATCTTGATGTCTTACATCAATGATCTAAGAGATGGATCATTATCCTTCCAAAGGAGAAATAGAGTATACATTAGTCTTACCAAAGTGATGATGTCCCATTTCAGCACTTCATCGACTAGGAACATTTTAGAATATACGTTAGCGACAAATCAGATCTCTTCATTACGATCATATCCAAAATGTCTGATAGTCTAGTATCACTCTAAGGACTTTATCTGTATTTTAAAAGTACTAGATAAATCTGACCAAAATAGCATACTATTATTTTGAACAATGATGTTATATTCATATAGGTCCTATTACAATATACAACTATTGCCTAAAGGGCACCTATATCTAACACACACAAGCATGTGTATGTGCGTATATATATGTATATGTATATATGTATATATATATATATATATATATATATATATATATATATATATATATATATATATATATATATATATATATATATATATATATATATATGTGTGTGTGTGTGTGTGTGATTGTGATTGTGGAGAGATAGTGAAGGTGATAGTGTGTAAATAGTCACAAAATGTAAGTGAGAGTGGGTGTGATAAAGTATGAATGATTTTCACAAGGAGAGAATGAAAGATGAATAAAATCAAGAAACAAAAAGAAAATTCAAGAATAAAATGAAAATTTAAGAAAATAAAGATGGAGGATTCAATTAAAGATATGAGAAATCTAGAATTGAATTTGTTAGCCCTTATGTTTTGATGATAATTTACAACCACCATTATCGGTACTAATTGCTTGTTAAATGATATTGTAGTTAATATGTATATCAAGCTTGTTAGTACCATTCATGGAGGATTGGATGGAATATGAGCTACAACGTCGATATCTATATAGGAGGTGGAGGCAATGTGATGAAGCACATGTTAATCAAAAACAACATATACAAGTGAAAGCTTCATCAAATCAAAGCAATATCAAGACTCAAAGAGATGTTATTCTATGTGAGGATATTTGCTAGTTTTTTCTTTTCTCTCTAGTGCTAGATTGTAGGCAAGTAGTTGTAGATTTCATTTGAAGCTATTCGGGATATCACACACACTTGCACACCTTTAAAAGTTGTATTTTGGTACTTTAGTCAAAATGATGTTTTTCATAAATACAAGGACCTTTTTGCAAAATTCCTTTTCAAACAAGTTTTTCAAAATGATTATAAACTTTCTCCAAAGTTTCATATTTTTTGGAATTTATTTAATATTTTTAAACATAGTTTAAAGTTCAGTTTTCCTGTGCAAATCTGATCTGTGCATGTTCAGTCGACTCAAAAGTCGACTTATAAGTCGACTTACAAAGTGCAGCAGAATTGCTATTTTCATCTACTGAGTCGACTCATATAAGTCGACTCATAAGTCGACTCATGAGTCGACTTATCAGAGAACCGTTGCACAGTAACGACTAGTTTCAGAAATCCGGATTTTGGGGGATTTTGATGGTTTCTTTGGGGTTTTGGCTACTGATATTTTTCACTATAAATACGAAACTACCTCATTTATTTTTCCCACCAACTTTGTAAGAGAAAAATCAATTGTGTTTAATTCTTGAGTTTAAAAGCCTTAACTTTCAAAATCCAATTCTTTGTTTTATATTTACATATCCCACATCTCAAAGCTTCAAGTGAAATCTCTCTCCTTGCCATAGGGCTGTTGTAAGAGAGAGCAATTCTTTATTTTCTACCATTGATTGTGTGGTGATCTCGTGGAGATCAATTGTATTGTGAGATCTCGTGGAGATCGCTGTGTAGAAGAAGTTCCGGCTTCCAAACCGGGTTGTGTAGTGGATTCTCCTCGAGAGTGGGGAGTGGGGCCATAGGCTAGAGAGCTGAACCTCGTGAACACATCGCGCGTCATTTGGATAAAAATTTCTATCTTATCTCTCTTTATTTCCAGCTTTATATTTTGTGGTGTTTACTTGTCTTAATTTTTATTGCACATTTATTGCCTTAAGACCCTAATCACCCCCCCCCCCAGGGCCCAATTTTTGGTCTAATCACCTTAGAGAAAAGATCATATGGAGGCTTCAATGAATGTGAATATGTTAGAAGGACAATCCACCACTAGACCCCCACTTTTCACTGGTAGTAATTTTGCATATTGGAAAGCTAGGATGAGAATCTATCTTCGTTGCATTGACCTTGACATCCTAGACATCATTGAAAAGAAATATGTAGAAAAGCCTAACACTAGCTCTATGACCGATGGTGAGAGGCTCCAAGCCAATCTCAATATAAAGGCCATGAATGCCTTAATTTGTGGCCTCACACCAAATGAATACAATAGGGTTTCTATTTGTGCTACCGCATATGAGATTTGGACCAAACTTTGCATCACACATGAGGGAACCCCCCAAGTTAAGGAATCAAAAATTAGTGGACTCATGCATGATTATGAATTGTTTAAAATGCTTCCTAATGAATCCATTGATGCTATGTTTTCTCGCTTCACTAATATTATCAATGAATTGCATGGCTTAGATAAGAAGTTATCACCCCCAAGAGATGAACTACAAGATTCTTCGATCATTGTCTCTGGTGTGGGAACCCAAAACTACGGCCATAGAGGAAGCTCATGATCTCACCACACTTCCTCTTGATGGTCTCATTGGCAAGCTCAAGGTCCATGAGAAGAAAATCAAAGAGAAGGAGAAGGAGGAAGAACCTCTCTAGAAGTGGCTCTCCTCCTCGGATAGTGAAACCGGTGTTTCTAGAGAAGTGGCTCACCTCTCTAGAAGAATTTCTAAAATAATAAAATTAAACAAAAATTTTAACCGATCTAACAACAATTTTTCTCCTCGTACAAGAAAATGTTTTGAGTGCAATGAACCAGGTCATCAAGCCAAGGAGTGCCCAAAGATCAAAGAAAAATACTTGAAGTACAAGAAGAAGAGGGCAATGTATGCCGGATGGGATGAATCTGAGCCAAGTGACTTGGATAGCGATGAGGAGGGAGCTAAGTTTGCTCTTCATGACATAACATTTGTTTTATAGCCAATGAAGATGAGGTAATTATATCCGACTCTGAAAGCGAATCCTTTTATATGCAATGTGATCTAGCTACCGTATTAGAAGAACTAAATTTTGAATTTAAAAAGGTAGTTAAAGAATACTCTTTATTTAAAAAAATTGCATGCTTCCATGGTTGAGCAATTACAATCCTCTCTTGCTCAAAAAGATGAATTACTAGGAGATCTTGATTTTGAAAACAAACAATTAAAATCTAAAATTGAAAGACTAGAAATTGCTAATGGTAAAATAAAACCCACTCATGCATATTCTAGACATTACCATTTTCAAAGAAATGAACATTATAGATCATATGCTTCTACACATAAGAAACACTTTGTATGCACATATTGCATGAAGCATGGTCACATATCCACCCATTGTAGAATTAAGAATAATGTGAATTTTTATAATATGGCATGGGTACCCAAAGGTACCAAATACACTAACTCCCAAGAACCTAAGAATTGGGTACCTAAAGTTTCTACGTCATCTTATGTAGGGAACATCACAAACACGACGTAGAGGGATGTGGTACCTTGATAGTGGTTGCTCACATCATATGACGGGTAACAAAGAGCTATTTGCAACCCTATCAAGGATTGAAGGAGGCAATGTCTCCTTCGGTGGCGGTGAGAATGGTAAAATCATTGGCATTGGCAGTATTGGTAAGATTCCTTCTCCCGTTATAGAAGATGTTTATTTGGTTAGAGGCTTGAATCATAATCTTCTTAGTATTAGCCAATTAAGTGATAAAGGTTTTGATATCTCTTTTAAACCGGATAAGTGTATTATTAGCATGAATGGAAAATTTGTTTTTGTTACTAATAGAAAATCTAATGTTTACATTTTTTACATGAATGAATTAGTCAATCAAGATGTGAAGTTCCTTGCGGCAATTGATGAGAATCCTTGGATTTGGCATAAAAGACTTGGTCATGCCAACATGGAATTGATATCCAAGCTATCCAAAAGAAATCTTGTAAAGGGGTTACCAAACTTACACTTCATCAAGGATACCGTTTGCGAGGATTGTGCTAAAGGTAAATAAACAAAAGCTATCTTCAAATCCATTAATGAAGTATCAACTTCTAAACCTTTACAATTATTACATCTTGATCTATTTGGTCCTATGCGTGTTACCTCTCTAGGAGGAAAACACTATGTGTTTGTTGTTGTTAATGATTTTTCTCGTTTTACATGGACAATCTTTCTTAAAAACAAAGATGAATGTTTTGAGGAATTTTCCTTTTTAGTAAAAAGAATAGAAAATGAAAAAGATTTAAAAGTTGTTAAAATTAGAAGTGATCATGGTGGTAAATTTCAAAACAATTTCTTTAATGATTTTTGTGCACATCATGGTATAACTCATGTATTTTCCGCCCCAAGAACACCACAACAAAATGGTGTTGTTGAACGGAAAAATCGTATCATACAAGAGATGGCACGTACTATGTTAAATGCTTTTGATTTGCCTAAATATTTTTGGGCAGAAGCCGTTAATACGACTTGACATGTTTTAAATCGTGTTTTGATTAGACCCAAGCTCAAGAAAACTCCTTATGAACTCTTCTATAACAAAACTCCATTTATTGGGTATTTTCATATTTTTGGTTGTAAATGCTTCATTTTAAATACAAAAGATCACCATGATAAATTTGATTTAAAAATTGATGTTGGTATTTTCTTAGGATATGCACCTAGAAGTAAGGCTTATAGGGTCTTCAACAAAAGAACACTTGTTGTTGAAGAGTCTATAAACGTTACTTTTGATGAGACTAATATTGGTTTACAAGATGGTTTGCCTAGGAATGATGATGATGATGATATTGAGGGAGGTTTGGAAGGCTTGCAACTAAATGAAACATCATTAATAGATGCACAAAAGGATGTGGAAGCATCAACACTCATGAGCAAAAAGAACTTCCCAAAGCATGGAAATTCGCAACAAATCATCCAAAGGAGCAAATTATAGGGAGTCCTTCACAAGGAGTTCTAACCCGCTAAAAGACCTTGAGTGAATGTGGTAACATTGCTTTCTTATCTCAAATAGAACCTAAAAAGATTAATAATGCTTTAAAAGATGAGTTTTGGGTTTTAGCTATGCATGATGAACTAAACAATTTTTAAAGAAATAATGTTTGGAAACTAGTTCCTAGACCTAACAATGTGAGTGTGATTGGAACAAAATGGGTTTTTAGAAACAAACTTGATGAACATGGCATTGTAACAAGAAATAAAGATCGTTTGGTTGCCCAAGGATACAATTAAGAGGAGGGCATAGACTATGATAAAACCTTTGTACCGGTTGCAAGGTTAGAATCTATTAGAATGCTTTTAGCTTTTTCAAGTTTTAAGAATTTTAAATTATTTCAAATGGATGTTAAAAGTGCCTTTTTAAATGGTTTTATAGAAGAGGAAGTACATGTTGAGCAACCCCCCGGTTTTGTGGATCATTCATTTCCTAATCATGTTTACCGGGTTCAAAAAGCTTTATATGGGTTAAAACAAGCTCTTAGAGCTTGGTATGCTCGTCTCTCTAGTTTTCTTATTGAAAATAATTTTTCTAAAGGGAAGATTAATAACACACTTTTTGTAAGAAAAAGAAAAAATGATTTCATTTTGGTTCAAATTTATGTTGATGATATCATTTTTGGTGCTACTAATGAAACTTTATACCAAGAATTTTCTAAAGTTATGCAAGATCACTTTGAGATGAGTATGATGGGAGAGCTCACATTCTTTCTCGGACTCCAAGTCAAGCAAACTAAGGATGGAATTTTCGTTTCTCAAAGCAAATATGCTAGAGAATTGGTGAAGAAGTTTGGATTGGAGAACTCTAAGCATGCACAAACTCCCATGAGTACAAGCATCAAGCTTGATGCGGATGATAGTGGTGAGAATGTAGACCAAAAACTATACCGATGTATGATAGGTAGTCTTCTTTACCTTACCGCTAGTAGACCCGATATCATGTTTAATGTGTGTGCATGTGCACGTTTTCAAGCTTCTCCTAAAACATCTCATTTGCTTACGGTTAAAAGAATTATTAAATATATAAATGGCACCATTGATCTTGGTTTATTTTATTTTAAAAGCACCTCTTTTGATCTTTATGGTTTTTGTGATGCCGACTTTGCCGGATGTAAGGTAGATCGCAAGAGTACGAGTGGTACATGTCAATTTTTGAACTCTCTTGTCTCTTGGGATTCCAAGAAATAAAATTGCGTTGCCTTGTCCACTACGGAAGCGGAATACATTGCCGCCGGCTTATGTTGTGCCCAACTTTTATGGATGAAACAAAGTTTGGTTGATTATGACTTGCATTTTCAAAATACAAAAATTTTTTGTGATAACACTAGTGCTATAAATATTTACAAAAATTCCGTTTTGCACTCTAGAACCAAGCATATTGATGTGCGCCACCATTTCTTACGTGATCATGTAGAGCGAAAAGATGTCTCCCTTATTCATATTAATACTAAATCTCAATTAGCGGACATCTTTACTAAGCCTCTTAGTGAAGAAGATTTTTGTCGCATAAGAAATGGTTTAGGCCTATGCATTATTTAACAAACTTTTTGCTTGCTTGCTTGCTTGCTTGCTTGCTTGCTTGCTTGCTTGGTCAAATATTATATATGCCTCATTTTCATAACATTCTTAAGCACATACAAATTGCCAAGAGGAGTGTGTGGTGAGGACGTAATCGATACCAAGAGAAGTGGCGTCGGTGGCCTAGTGAGAGGTGGTAATTCCGAGCACTTGAGGGAGGCGATACGTGAGGACTAACACTAGAGGTATATTTTATGTATTTGAGCATGTTTCTATTTTCATTTCCCCTCTTTTCGATGGTGACAAAGGGGGAGAAGTCTCCTCATTTGTGCACATAGTAAGGGGGAGCTCATAAATAGGCGGAGCACCTATCCATGAGCTATTTTTATTTAGCTCACAAATAATGGTCAGTTGTCATCATCAAAAAGGGGGAAATTGTTAGCCCTTATATTTTGATGATAATTTACAACCACCATTATCGGTACTAATTGCTTGTTAAGTGATATTGTAGTTAATATGCATATCAAGCTTGTTAGTACCATTCATGGAGGATTGGATGAAATATGAGCTACAACGTCGATATCTATATAGGAGGTGGAGGCAATGTGATGAAGCACGCGTTAATCAAGAACAACATATACAAGTGAAAGCTTCATCAAATCAAAGCAATATCAAGACTCAAAGAGATGTTATTCTATGTGAGGATATTTGCTAGTTTTTCCTTTTATCTCTAGTGCTAGATTGTAGGCAAGTAGTGTTAGACCCAAGAGGGGGGTGATTAGGGTCTTATGCTAATCTAATCCGATTAAATGCCAATTAAAAATTAATTAACAAGTTATCCTAGCAAGTATGAAATACAACAAGATATATGAGATAGGATAAGCAATAAGAACAACAAGATATATATCCTATATGATGAATATGTATAAGGATATATAAACAAGATATCATAAGTCGACTCATAAGTCGACTTATAAGTCGACTTACGAAGTGCAGCGGAATTGCTATTTTTATCTGCTGAGTTGACTCATATAAGTCGACTCATAAGTCGACTCATTAGTCGACTCATGAGTCGAATCATAAGTCGACTTATCAGAGAGCCATTGCACAGTAACGGCTAGTTTCAGAAATCCGGATTTTGGGGGATTTTGATGGTTTCTTTAGGGTTTTGGCTGCTGATATTTTTCACTATCAATACCCAACTACCCCATTTATTTTTCCCACCAACTTTGTAAGAGAAAAATCAATTGTGTTTAATTTTTGAGTTCAAAAGCCTTAACTTTCAAAATCCAATTCCTTGTTTTATATTTACACATCCCACATCTCAAAGCTTCAAGTGAAATCTCTCTCCTTGCCATAGGGCTGTTGTAAGAGAGAGCAATTCTTTATTTGCTATCATTGATTGTGTGGTGATCTCATGGAGATCAATTGTGTCATGAGATCTCATAGAGATCGCTGTGTAGAAGAAGTTCCGGCTTCCAAACCGGGTTGTGTAGTGGATTCTCCTCGAGAGTGGGGAGCGGGGACGTAGGCTAGAGAGCCGAACCTCGTGAACACATCACACGTCATTTGGATAACAATTTCTATCTTATCTCTCTTTATTTCCAGCTTTATATTTTGTGGTGTTTATTTGTCTTAATTTTTATTGCACATTTATTGCGGCCCAACAGAATCCACTTCTTAGAAAATATAATTCCCTAGAGGGTTCTAGCCTCAAGGCGAATCAAAAAAAATAAAAATGAACAAAAGAAAAAAAACTAATGCCAAGAGGGTTCTAGCCTCAAGGTGAATAGTGCAAGAAAATAAAATCTAACTATAAAATAAATTGCAAAAACTAAACTACCAAATAAATTGTAAGAATTAAATGAGAGAAAATAAATCTACTCTATAAGCATGAAATAAATCTACTCTATAAGCATGAAATAAATCTAAGGCAAGAGGGTTCTATCCTCTTGGCTATTTAAGCAAGAAAATAAAATCTAACTACAAGCATGAAAATAAATCTAAGCTAATAAGCAATAAAAAGAAATAAAAGAGAAAATAAAAATAAATCTTCAAATTGATCTCCATCTCCATCTTCATCATCCAACAAAGAGATGAACAAAAAAATTTAAGTGGTGAAAAAATTCTTTTATTAATTGTAACAAAAAGTTATAAATTTAGAAGGTCTTCTCAATTAAGAGTAACCCTCCTCTCCAAATAGAGATACAAAATTTTTCCCACACTCAATCCCTCACTCTCTACCCCTATTTATAGTAAACATCAATGAATGAGAGCCATTGGATTTATCTTAAGCCCCAAGCAAAGCAATCTCAACCTTTAAATTTTCTAGTGAAGAAATGGGTTGGAATTGCCATGAAGTGGACTCCTTTTTGCATGTTTGCTTCTTTTTTGTTTTTCTTCTCTAGCCCAACATAGGAGGCCCAATTAGCCTAGAAATGTATAACCTTTGCTGTCCATGGAAACCATACACTCACGTATGCTTTGTTTAGCACTGTAGCATGGATAATTGCATACAAATCACCTTATCTATATGTTTACTATAATACATGGATCTTATAAGATGGGATCACACAAGAGCAGTCTGTTACAAGTCACACAATCGGAAACAAAATTTTCCTTTTTGCTTGGGTTTATGAACTTTGACTCTGTAACGCCCCACCCCGGAATCCCGGAGTCGGTACGCTATTAGATCTGATGGACTAGCCTCACAAACCACCACATGTCTTTTCAGCACGTTTTATCCTCACTCACGTGCTCCCTGGAAAACTTCCCAGGGGGTCACCCATCCTAGAATTTCTCCAGACCAAGCACGCTTAACTTTGGAGTTTCTAAGAGCTGGGTTCCCGAAAAGAAGATGCATCTTAATGGTATGAGTATTCCGATCAAATCTATCAATACTAATCACATCACTCTCTCAAGGGTTGGGGTATTACAAACTTCCCCACTTAAACTCACAAAGTCCTCGTAGTGCCAAATCATATCATCCAAGACCGTACCATCCGTGTGAGATTCTAGAGGTAGCTCCTACAGCCTCAAGAGGTGGCTCCGCCCTCTCGACGTAGCACTTTGCGCCGCATAGCACTTAGCTCTCAAAATTCCGGTTGGCTTGGCTCTAATACCATTTGTAACGCCCCGCCCCGGAATCCCGGGGTCGGTACGCTACTAGATCTGATGGACTGGCCTCACAAACCACCACATGTCTTTTTAGCATGTTTTTGTCCTCACTCACACGCTCCCTGGAAAACTTCCCAGGGGGTCACCCATCCTAGAATTTCTCCAGGCCAAGCACGCTTTGGAGTTTCTAAGAGTTGGGTTCCCGAAAAGAAGATGCATACTAATTGCATCACCCTCTCAAGGGTTGGGGTATTACAAACTCCCCCACTTAAACTCACAACATCCTCGTTGTGCCAAATCATATCATCCAAGACCGTACCATCCGTGTGAGATTCTAGAGGTGGCTCCTACGGCCTCAAGAGGTGGCTCCCTCCCTCTCGACGTAGCACTTTGCGCCGCATTGCACTTAGCTCTCACAATTCCGGTTGGCTTAGCTCTGATACCATTTGTAACGCCCCACCCCGAAATCCCGGAGTCGGTACGCTATTAGATCTGATGGACTAGCCTCACAAACCACCACATGTCTTTTTAGCACGTTTTGTCCTCACTCACGCGCTCCCTGGAAAACTTCCCAAGGGGTCACCCATCTTAGAATTTCTCCAGACCAAGCACGCTTAACTTTGGAGTTTCTAAGAGTTGGGTTCCCGAAAAGAAGATGCATCTTAATGGTATGAGTATTCCGATCAAATCTATCAATACTAATCACATCACTCTCTCAAGGGTTGGGGTATTACAGACTCTTAGGCTTTTCTTTCTTTTTCTTTGCTTGCATTCTTCATTAATTCCTTGGGTATTTGTTGAGAGATGAGATCTTGGATTAACCTGCAATTAAAGATAAAAATAATTATTAGTGGTATATTTATTAATTAAAAATAGATAATGAGGGTGTAGGCGTCCAAAATTGCCTATAGGTCCCCGCACACGGCTCGAGACAGAGAGAAGACGATAAATGTCACTATCTGAGTCACGGGAGCTCATTTGACGACGACGAACACATGAAGTGAGTCGACGAACCATACGAAGCAACGAAACTTCGGAATAACGGGAATAAGACCTGATCAGGAGCCCCGCGTCGTTTACGAAAGGCGGAGCACCCCTCGCGTCCTATTTACTCCATATATAATTCAATCATGGGATCCTGTAGATCTCCTCGTCATCTTTCCAACGCATATTGAACCACGTAATTCCAAATCCGGACGACTAATTTACGGTGGAAACAAACTCGACGAACCAAAACCGAAAAAAGCCAAACTGAGACACCCCGTGGTGTCTTGGCTTGGCCAAGACACTTATAAGTGTCTTTGCCAAGGCCTCTGAGTGTCTCGGCTTGGCCGAGACACTTATAAGTGTCTTGGCTTGGCCAAGACACTCAGAAGTGTCTCCAATACTTCAGAAGTGTCTCCAATACATCAGAAGTATCTCCAATACAAAAAAACGCTGATTTTGGTTGTTTTCAGCGATTTTTTGATCATTAACCGTCTGGATTTGCTCCAACTGATCTGATAATGTGGTTAAGTGGTTTTCAACTGAAGATAAGAGGGAATCGACCGTTCTTATCCAAACACAAGGCTCCTGAAGCCTATAAATATAGCCCTAGGGTCTTTATTTTTTCGGATCTGGAATTCTCGAGCGTTGGCGAAGCCCTGCCGGATTGAGGACTGAAAAGCCACGAATTTCATAGAGGAGGAGGAGACTTCAGCGGATTCTTCAGCATAAAGAAGAGGAGTTTGTCAAATATGCAGCCCGGTTCGTCCCTTAAGATTACCTCGTTGTGGTAATATTAAGAAGAGTAATTATCACGCTGTTGCCGAGATAAGCACTTCAGCTTCTTGATTTCTTCATGAATCAACAAAGCTCCGGATCTAATCTGATCGTTTGGTGGTCCACAGATATCAACGTCCCCGTCACATGCCAAGATCCCACGCAAGCAGAAGACCGATAAACGAAATCTGTGTTGTTTGACGAGAATTGTATTTTCATTGTGTAAAAGTCTTATAAAAAGACTATCTTTTTGTATTTTCATTGTAACAACTGAAGTTGTAATGAGTACCTCAATGAAGAAACCAATTTTCTCCCCAAACAAGCTGGCGACCACAGTGGGAGCCAACAGCTTCGCTGCTGAAGCTGTCGTGCCGCAGCCGACGATCAAGATCCCAGTGATCGAAGAGGTCGAATATGAATTCGACCAGTAGAAATTCAAGGAATATATTTGCTCCTCCTCCAGATCTTCTTCTTGCAAAAACAGGAAAACCACTGCCGTGAAGAACGTGACTTCAGATCCGAAGACCAGGGCTGATGATCTGAACCCGAATGCAGTGGAAGACCCCTCTCCGGCCTCCAAAGAAACTAGATCCAATGGTCGTGACAACTCCTTGAAAGTCAAGTAGTTTCCTGTTGAAAGTGCACCAGTTCTGACGAAGAGGGCTCGTCAAAGGCGCCGTCAACATCTCGCGCGCCAATTAGCCAAGGCTTTAGAGCCTGTTGACGGGATCTGCTATGATGCGGATCTAAAACTCAGAAGGCGCTAAGTGTTCCAGCAGCAAGCAAACGCCTCCTCCTCCAAACCAGCAACCAATGAATGGGTTCGTGTCAAAAAGATCCGTTCAACTCTTGAGGAGCGTATCCATAAGCGCCGTGCACTGCTAGCGCAGACAAGGATCCTTGTGCGGAAGGCACAGGAGTTGCAGAAGGAAAAGGTGGTCAAAAAGGTATCAAGATCTAAGCAAGTTTGGATGCCAAAGGCCAAATCTGCGCCTAAGGCAAAAGCATCCGAGGCTGCGATCTAACCTTCGTCGACTTCAGATCTCGCTCCTTCTAATCCCACACCACCGGTGAAGCTCCATAACAGTATGGACATATCTAGAGGCAGGAAAGCAATAGCGGAATGCCTAGGTTCTTTGCACGAAGATCGAGGCAAACCGCCTATTAAAGAATGCTTGGGCCCAGTGAAGGAACCCCGAGCAACTCAACAAGCTGGGGGTCGCACGCGCTCTCATGACAATATGAACCCTTCTCATAAGGAGAAAATTCCAGCAACTGACCGCATCAGACTGCAAGTTGAAGGCCAGGAGCCTGTTAAGGTTTCACCCTGTAGGCGTATAAAACTGCCTATAGGTCCCTTAACACAACTCGACGACGCCGATTCGACGAACCGACCATCGGGCGACGTATGCAGACACGATTGTTAGTCCACAACACCGAAGCCAAGTGATACGCGACGAAACGGATTAACGAGGCTGCGAGGCTAACGAACCGCATGCAAACAACGGAATAAATCCACTCGCATGCGGAATTTAGCTAACGGGTTGAGGAATCAACGAGTTATCCAATTAAGAGCGGACTCGGACGAATCACGATCGAATCAAGATCAGTTTCGGACTCAAACTCAGAAGTGGATTTACTGCCAAATCAGGTCAGCGAATCGAGTCCGAACAAGTCAACCACACAATCGAATCACGGACAGAATCAAAAGACGGAAAACGTCGGAAAACGGCACCTAGAAGGGCTCGGCCGAAACCGAGCCACCTCAGGGTGTGCCAAGGCACAGATCTGAGAGCCTATAAATAGACCTTTGCTCATTTGTTAAGGGGTTGGAACTTTTGGAGGCGAAGCTCTGCTGGATTCAAGGCTCAGAACTAAAAAAGATTGAAGCTTTGGGACTTTGAGGACTTGCTCTTCCAGATCCGGTGCTCGGCGATCGTCAACGCTAAATAAGGCAAGAGTTTGAGAGGAACCGGATCTCAGATCTACGTAGTCATCCTCCGGATCAAAGCTTGGCCTTTGATCCCGAGAACTAGGGCGATTATTTCCTTGGTGAATTAATCCCCCCCGGCTATTATTTCCTTCGCGAAATAATACCCGTCATACTGCGTAGATCCGATCGGATCTAGATCGCGTGGTGGTCCACAGATAAACCCCGGGGCAGGCGAAGAACCCACGCAAGCGAGTGACCGCAAAACAGGAGCTTGCGATTCGTTCGAAAGGAAAGTTGTAATCTTTTTTTCTTTTTCTTTGATCTCGTTGTAACCGGATCTTATAAAAAGACCGGATATTTGTAACCGATTAACTATTATCAAGGAGTGTGCAATGGAATCAATGAAAGCTACAATTTTTTCCGCGAACAATCTGGCGACCACAGTGGGAGCCGCCGATCTCGCTGCCGAGATCGGGGCGTCGCAGCCGCGGTCTCAATCCCCGCCGATCTCGCTGCCGAGATCGGAGCGTCGCAGCCGCAGATCTCAATCCCGGTCGTGGAGGAGGTCGAATACGAGTTCGACCAGCAGATGTTCGAGGAATACATGTCGTCCTCGTCCGGATCAACCTCCCCCCGCAAGTCTAAAAAGTTCTCCTCCAGGAGAAAAACTCGTTGGTATGAAGACGTTGAAAACACCAACGAAGATCTCGCCTCGTTTGATGCGAAAGTCGCATCGGGTGAGATTCCTCCAATTCCCAACCAGGGCAGATCTGCTCTGGCCAACCCTTCTGCCACAGAGGGCGTGGTGACTCTCTCGAAGAGAGCCCGCCAAAGGCAACGTCAACGCCTTGCGAAACAATTCGCAAAGGCCATGGAGTCAGTTGACGGGATCCGCTACAACGCGGATCTGAAGAACAAGAGAGGCAAACAGCCTCAACAACAGATGAACAGTACCTCTTCCAAGCCGCCAACAATGGAATGGGTCCGTGTCAAATGGAATCGTTCGACACTGGAAGAACGTATCCGTAAACGCCGCGCACTATCAGCGCAGGCGTGGGCTCAAGCCGAAGAAGCCCACAGAAAGCTGCAGAAAGAGGTGGCCAAGAAGCCGCCATCAACCCTCAAAGCCTGGAAACCGAAGTCTGAAGCGGCGATTCAGACTAAGGAGCAACAACTGCAGCCTCCGAAAGTTTAACCTCCGGCGAATCAATCCAGACCACCGATGATTTTCACAACTGCTCCGGGAGATCCCGCAGGACCATCCCAGAAAAGGAAGTCAGCCTTGGAGCGCCTCGGTCTACTTCCCGAGGAGCGAAGCAAAGCTCCAATCCAAGGACGCTTGGGCCCACTAAGAAAACCCCAAACGAATCAACATGATGGGGGTCGCCGCAACCTTCAACATGACAAAGAAATTATGGCACCCAAGCGCACTACTTTGCGCATCGAAGTTCACGAGCCCGTTGAGAATTCACGCCCACAAAGGCGCGTTTCGAGGCGCGTGACTCTCGAAAGTCCAAAGAAGGTAATTCACTCTCAGAAGGAAACGTTATCGTCTGATGATGATTGCGTTATACCTGAGAAATCATGCCAACACACGATAGGTTGCTCCGACTTTCAAACGGAAGAGCTGTACTATCGTGCTGGGGGTACGAGCAAAGCCAGAAAGAGAAGTCCTCGAAGGCTAGAAACTCAGTGCCCTTGTTCAAAGCTTATTCGGGTGGTACTGTCTGAGTGCAACTACATCAAGGCAGTCCCCGAGAGAATTTCAGTGTTCGAAAGGCTTAGTACCGAAGCGCCAAAACCAAGGCATAGGTATTTCCGGCAAAGAATAAGAGTAGTCGAAGATGGAGAATTTCCGAGGGTCACCACTAACATGACCAGCAGAGGGACATCGGCACGGGATAATCTCGAGTCAATTCTGAAAGCATCCCAGCGTATAACCCGTCTGCAGTCTAGAGCCATCAAACGAAAAACTTACGGTAGGGTTCGGACAAGGGTACCTTCAGAAGATGAAGAGTCGGATGCCGGTTCGGCGGTCGCATCTGACAACACAGTATCCAGCGAGGGGCAACCCCGCGAAGCACTTATGATAAGTGCAGAACAAGTGGCCAAGATGCTTGAAGAGGCCATGGCTAAACAACAGGAGGCCTTCAGGTTCGAAATGCAGATGGCCATGCAGAACATGAGAGAAATGCATGAGCAACAAATTCAGGCACTGACGAACCAGCAAGGCGAACCAAGCCGCCATAACCAGGTCATTCAGGAAGAGGAGCACACGGATACGGATGAAGCTCACAATGCCAATAATCCTCCCGTCAATGCAGGGGGTGGTAATGAGGATGCTAGTCGTAATACCACACTTCCGCCTCAGAATTGTGCTAACGAAAACACAGGCGAAAGTCTGAAGATCAAGAACCTTGAGAACAAGATCAATACGTTGATTTCTGCTCAAGAGGTGAAGAAAACAGGCATTCCTTGTCCATATCTAAGAGAATGGGAATCAATCCCATATCCGGCAAAGTTCAACTTAATCAACTTCACGCCGTTTGATGGGAAGGGTTCACCCACTCAGCATGTGAGTTATTTCAAATCACACCTGGGGGTAATCTCCGGCAATGAGCCTCTGATGGTGCGGTCATTCGTAGGCACTCTTCGTGGAGCCACCTTCGATTGGTATCGCCGCCTCAAGCCAGGTAGCATGAACAGCTGGGACGATATGGAGACCATGTTCCTCACCAATTTCTTCGACGATGACACCGAGATATCTATCGGATCATTGCTCGATGAGAAGCAGAAGGACGGGGAGTTAGTCGACACCTTCGTCAAAAGGTTCCGGAACAAGGCGATGAACTGCCGGGACCCGATCACCGAGGAATTCATTCTCCAGACCTGCCATAATAATCTGTCCTTAGACGTGTTGGAAGCAATGGGGACAGCACCGTCCAAAATGTGGAAGGATCTGAAGGTCCGAGGGGAGTAGGCTGAGCGATTCCTTAGGAGAAAGAAGGCAGAGAGAGGCCAACAGGCGACAAATGCTCCAGCACAGAATTTCAACCCAAGGGGGAAAGGTAAGGCACATGCTAATGCAGTTGATGCTAATCAAACTTTCCAATTGCAACCTCAGCAACAGCAGCAGCAAAGAGCGCCACAACAATCATAGCCGCTCGCAGCCGCAATGGCAACAACGGTCTCAGAAGCAAAGAGCGGAGCCAAGATTTCCTAAGGTGTACTCCTTCAAAGATGACGAGGTGCCCGGCATCTTCAAGTACCTGTTGGAGAACAACAAAATCCAACTGCCGGCGATCGTGGATCAAGAGGGGGCTAGCAAAGTGACAGATCCGAAGTATTGCGCATACCACAGAGCAGTCCATCACCCTAGCAAATTGTGCTACCACCTCAAGTACAAGATCCAGGCGCTAATTGATGTAGGCGTCATAACCCCGAAGCCGTCCAAGAATGTTGGAGCAAATGCGGTGTCAATCAGCTTTGGATCGGTGCCCACAACATGGTTCGAGCCGAAACGCGTCACCAAAGTGGGAATGAAGACGGTGAATGATGACCCACATGGACAGCGCCAAAAGGGACTTGTGCCACACACAGCCCTGAACGGCGAAATCCTCTGGGTTCATCCGGATCTCATTAGAGATGAGCAGTGGGCGACCTCCTCGAAAAGAAAGGGTAAAGTCAAGTCCTACAATGGTACTTCCGCAATTTTCGAAGAAGATGGCGATGAAGCTCCTATTTTCCCGCTTTCCGAAGAAGAACAAGAAGTTTTTGCCACTAGAAGCGGAAATCAGTACCACTTCAACAATCCGTCACCTAGTGATCAGTTAGCTGAGCAGGGGGTGACTAAACAGGGACCAGCCAAAACTCTCACAGAGCTGGGGGTGATTACGGTTCCTAAACCGATTAAAGATGCTCGACGATAGCCGGCGGATAAACAAAAACCCCAGGAAATACAGAATCCGAAGCAGTCTCGTTTCAGTCGTCCGATTGGAAGGGATAAACCGGAGAGTTCGAAAACTCCGCGCGTCTTCGATATCATGGCTCAATTAGCCAATATTCCAGCGCGGATAATGTTGTATGAGTTGCTGCGGTTGTCTAAGGAGACTAAGGAAGCCTTACGAGAAGCCTTGGCTGATTCTGAAGCATTCCTCACTCGGGTCAAGCCGGCACCTGAAGAACCGTCAGTTCAACAATGCAATATAGCGGCCAAAAACCTTCCCTGTATCACCTTCACCAAAGAGGATATGCAGACGAAGAATTCAAACCATGATCGGCCCCTATATTTCATCGGATACATCGGCTCCAGCGAAGTCAACCGGATCCAAGTGGATCCGGGTTCCGCTGTGAGCATTATGCCGCTTCGCCTTATGCATAGCCTTGGTATTCCAGTCAGCAAATTGGCGTCTACAGGCACGGTCATTTACGGATTCAACACCAGCGGGTCAAGGCCTTTGGGAAAGATTCGGATAAAGTGCCAAATGGGTGATCTGAAGACGGAGGTCACGTGTTATGTGATTGATGCTGAGACATCATATAACTTACTACTGGGTCGGCCTTGGATCCATAGTAATGTTATAGTTCCCTCCACCCTACATCAGTGTCTGAAATATGTCGACACTGGTGGAAGGGTCAGGACGGTGGTCGCGGATAAACAACCATTTAAAGGGTTTGAGAATTATTTCACTAATTCTCTCCTCTATCGTAACGAATCTGACAAGGAACCATCGGTCCAGGGCACGGACAGCGGAGAAGAAGCTGATTCCGAAGCCGGATTCGATTACAGTGGTGGTTTTGTTTTAAATGACATTGTACCCTTTGTAATCAATCTCGACGATGAACAATCGTCAGATGGAAGTTGTAACTGGCAACTTACCGATATTGAAATAAAAGATGATTTAGAGTACTCGTTGTCTCTCGATGATGCGACAAAAGGACTACACGATAATGTAGGTGTATAAAATTGCTTATAGGTCCCTTAACACAGCTCGGCACAAACCGACGAACCATCGGGTGACGTATCCAAACACGAGCGTCAGTCCACAACGCCGAAGCCAAGTGACACGCAACGAAGCGGAGTAACGAGGCGACGAGGTTAACGAATCGCACGCAAGCAACGGAATACATCCATTCGCGTGTGGAATCAAGCCAAGGGTTCGAAGAGTCAATGAGTCATCCAACCAAGGGCAGACTCGGACGAATCACGATCGAATCAAGATCAGTTTCGGACTCGAACTCAGAAGTGGATTTACTGCCAAATCAGGAATCGGATCTACTGCCAAATCAGATCAACAAATCAGAAGTCCGAATCAACCACGAAACCGGACAAAACAACAAAACCCAACGCCTAAGGGGGGGCTCGGCCCAGTGCCGGCCACCCATGGGTGGCCGACCCAGATCTGTGCGCGGGCACAGTTCAGAGAGCCTATAAATAGGGGGCTTGGTTCATTTGTTAAAAGGGGGGATTTTTTGGAGGCGAAGCCCTGCTGGATTGAAGACTCAGATCTAAAAAAGATTCAAGCTTTAGGACTTCGAGGACTTGCTCATCCAGATCTGGTGCTCGGCGATCGTCAACGCCAAATAAGGCAAGAGTTCGAGAGGACCGGATCTCAGATCTACGCAGGCACACTCCGGATCAAAGCTTGGCCTTTGATCCCGAGAACTAAGGGCGATTATTTCCTTGGTGAATTAATCCCCCCCGGCTATTATTTCCTTCGCGAAATAATACCCGATACTATGTAGATCCGACCGGATCTAGATCGTTGCGGGTGGTCCACGGATAAAACCCCGGCGCAGCGCGATAGAACCCCACAAACGAGTGATGCCAAAACAGGCGAGCTGTATTTGTCGATAAATAGGAAAGTTGTTAATCTTCTTTTATTTTCTTTTGGATACTCCGTGGTAACGCGGATCTTATAAAAAGACCGGATTTTTGCTAGATCGATAAACTATTACAAGAGTTGCTGCAATGGAGATCAATGAAGAAGAAAGACACGATTTTCACCGTGAACAATCTGGCGACCACAGTGGGAGCCGCCGATTTCGCTGCCGAGATCGGAGCGTCGCAGCCGCGGATCTCAATCCCAGTCGTGGAGGAAGTCGAATACGAGTTCGACCAGCAGAAGTTCGAGGAATACTTGTCGTCCTCGTCCGGATCAACCTCCCCCCGCAAGTCCAAAAAGTTCTCCTCCAGGAGAAAAACTCGTTGGTATGAAGACGTTGAAAACACCAACGAAGATCTCACCCTGTTTGATGCCAAAGTTGTGCCGGGTGAGATCCCTCCAATTCCCAACCAGGGTAGATCTGCTCTGGCCAACCCTTCTGCCACAGAGGGCGTGGTGACTCTCTCGAAGAGAGCCCGCCAAAGGCAACGTCAACGCCTTGCGAAACAATTCGCAAAGGCCATAGAGTCAGTTGACGGGATCCGCTACAACGTGGATCTGAAGAACAAAAGAGGCAAGCAGCCTCAACAATCAACGAATGGTGGTTCCTCCAAGCCGCCAACAATGGAATGGGTCCGTGTCAGGAGGCCAAGAAATTGGAGGAAGAAAGAGTGGCCAAAAAGCCATCACCAACCCGCCAAGTATGGAGGCCGAAGCAGCCTCCAACAAAAGTTCAACCACCGGCGAATCAACCCAAGCCGCCGATGATTCCAGTAATTACTCTGGGAGATCACGCAGAATCATCCCGAAAGAAGAAGCCAGTTTTGGAGCGCCTCGGTCCACTTCCCGATGAGCGAGGCAAGGCTCCAGTTCAAGAGCGTTTGGGCCCACTAAGAAAACCCCGAACGAATCAACATGATGGGGGTCGCCGCCACCCTCAACATGACAAAGAAATCATGGCACCCAAGCGCACTACTTTGCGCATCGAAGTTCAGGAGCCCGTTGAGAATTCACGCCCACAAAGGCGCGTTTCGAGGCGCGTGACTCTCGAAAGTCCGAAGAAGGTAATTCACTCTCAGAAGGAAACGTTATCGTCTGATGATGATTGTGTTATACCTGAGAAATCGTGCCAACACACGATAGGTTGCTCCGACTTTCAAACGGAAGAGCTGTACTATCGTGCTGGGGGTACAAGCAAAACCAGAAAGAGAAGTCCTCGAAGGCTAGAAACTCAGTGCCCTTGTTCGAAGCTCATTCGGGCGGTACTGTCTGAGTGCAACTGCATCAAGGCAGTCCCCGAGAGAATTTTAGTGTTCGAAAGGCTTAGTACCGAAGCGCCAAAACCAAGGCATAGGCGTTTCCGGCAAAGAAGAACGGTGGTTGAAGACGGAGAATTTCCGAGAGTCACCACCAATATGACCAGCAGAGGGACATCGGCACGGGATAATCTCGAGTCAATTCTGAAAGCATCCCAGCGTATAACCTGTCTGCAGTCTGGAGCCATCAAACGAAAAACTTACGATAGGGTTCGGACAAGGGTACCTTCCGAAGATGAAGAGTCGGATGCCGGTTCGGCAGTTGCATCTGACAACACAGTATCCAGCGATGGGCAACCCCGTGAGGCACTCATGATAAATGCAGAACAAGTGGCCAAGATGCTCGAAGAAGCTTTGGCTAAACAACAGGAGAGCTTCAGGTTTGAAATGCAGATGGCCATGCAAAACATGAGAGAAATGCATGACCAACAAATCCAAGCATTGACGAACCAGCAAGCCGAGCCGAGTCGTCGTAACCAGGTTAATCTGGAAGATGAGGACACAAATGCGAATAAGACGCATAATGCCAATAATCCTCCCGTCAATGTAGGGGGTAGTAATGAGAATGCTGGCGAAAACATAGGTGAAAACTTGAAGATCAAGAACCTCGAGAGAAAAATCAATACATTGATTTCCGCTCAAGAAACGAAAAAGACGGGCATTCCTTGTCCATACCCAAGAGAGTGGGAATCAATCCCATATCCGGCGAAGTTCAACCTAATTAACTTCACGCCGTTTAATGGGATGGGTTCACCCACTCAGCATTTGATTTACTTCAAATCGCACCATTCGTCGGCACTCTTCGCGGAGCCGCCTTCGATTGGTATCGCCGCATCAAGCCAGGTAGCGTGAACAGCTGGGATGATATGGAGACCATGTTCCTCACCAATTTCTTCGACGACGACACTGAGATATCCATCGGATCATTGCTCGATGAGAAGCAGAAGGACGGGGAGTTAGTCAACACCTTCGTCAAAAGGTTCAGGAACAAGGCGATGAACTGCCGGGACCCAATCACCGAGGAATTCATTCTCCAGACCTGCCATAATAATCTGTCCTTGGACGTGTTGGAAGCAATGGGGACAGCACCATCCAAAACGTGGAAGGATCTGAAGGTCCGAGGGGAGCAGGCTGAGCGATTCCTTAGGAGAAAGAAGGCGGAGAGAGGCCAACAGGCGACAAATGCTCCAGCACAGAATTTCAACCCAAGGGGGAAAGGTAAGGCACATGCTAATGCAGTTGATGCTAATCAAACTTTCCAATTGCAACCTCAGCAACAGCAGCAGCAAAGAGCGCCACAACAATCGCAGCCGCAATGGCAACAACGGTCTCAGAAGCAAAGAACGGAGCCAAGATTTCCTAAGGTGTACTCCTTCAAAGATGACGAGGTGCCCGACATCTTCAAGTACCTGTTGGAGAATAACAAAATCCAGCTGCCAGCGATAGTGGATCAAGAAGGGGCTAGCAAAGTGACGGATCCAAAGTATTGCGCATACCATAGAGCGGTCCATCACCCTACCAAGTCGTGCTACCACCTCAAGGACAAGATCCAGGCGCTAATTGATATAGGCGTCATAACCCCGAAGCCGTCCAAGAATGTCGGAGCAAATGCGGTGTCAATCAGCTTTGGATCGGTGCCCACAACATGGTTCAAACCAGAGCGCATCACCAAAGTCGGGATGAAGACTGTGAACGATGACCCACATGGACAGCGCCAAAAAGGGCTTGTGCCACATATAGCCCCAAACGGCGAAATCCTCTGGGTTCACCCTGATCTCATTGAAGATGAACAGTGGGCGACTTCCTCGAAAAGAAAGGGCAAAGGCAAGTCCTGCAATGCTACATCCACAATCTTCGAGGAGGATGGCGATGAAGCTCCTACTTTCCCTCTCTCCGAAGAAGAACAAGAAGCCTTCGCCACTAAAAGTGGAAATGAGTATCACTACAATTATCCGCCACCTAGTGAGCAGGGGATGAATAAACGGGGACCAGCCAAAACTCTCACAGAGATGGGGGTGATTACGAGTCCTATGCCGGGCGCAGAGGCTCGACAACAGCCAGTGAATAAACCGAAAGAAAAGAATCCCCAGGAGGTTCAGAATCCGAAGGAGTCTCGTTTCAGTCGCCCGATTGGAAGAGACAAACCGGAAAGCTCGAAAACTCCGCAAGTCTTCGATATAATGGCTCAACTAGCCAACATTCCAGCACGGATAATGCTGTATGAGTTGCTGCGGTTGTCCAAGGAAACCAAGGAGGCTTTGCAAGAAGCTTTGGCCAACTCAGAAGTATTCCTGACTCAAGTTAAGCCAGTCAACACTGCAATATAGCGACTAAGAACCTTCCCTGCATTACTTTCACCAAAGAAAATATGCAGACGAAGAATTCGAACCACGATCGACATCTATATTTCATCGGGTACATTGGCTCCAGCAAAGTCAACCGAATCCAAGTGGATCCGGGTTCTGCTGTGCCATCAGTGTTTAAAGTATGTCGACATTGATAATAAGGTTAGGACGGTGGTCGCGGATAAGCAACCATTCAAAGGGTATGAGAATTATTTCACTGATTCTCTCCTTTATGGTAACGAATCAGATACTGAATCATCGGCCCATGGCACGGACAGCAGAGAAGAAGCTGATACCGAAGCCGAATTTGATTATAATGGAGGTTATGTTTTAAATAACATTGTACCATTTGTAATCAACCTTGATGATGAACAAATGTCAGAAGGCAGTTGTAACTGGCAACTTGCCAATAATGAAATAAATAACGATTTGGAGTACTCCCTGTCTGCCAATAATGAAATAAATAACGATTTGGAGTACTCCCTGTCTCTTGATGATGTGATGAAAGAGTTGTACGATAATCCTGATTTGTATATGCCGCTTCGATCGTCCTATATAACAAAGGAACGCCTCCAGCATTCTTTCGGAACAACCATGGTCGTTCCGAACAAAATAAGAGGCGCAAAAGAAGTGATTTACGGTAAAGGAAAAAGCTCCCCATTACCAGATCATTTCTTAAGCGAAGATGAGGATGATGACAAACCTGGTCGGCATCTATCTAAGTATAGTCCAAAAGCGCGCAAGCTCATGGAAAAGCAGGGATATGATTTCACACTTGGAGAAGGTCTATACTTCGATCGAGGTCCTCGTACTCCAGCCAAAGCGGCATATGTACCAAAAGGGAAACCCGATGATTATTATAAATACGGACGAGGGTTAGGGTATGAATCTTCTTCAGAAGATGAATGCTGCTGGTTAACTAATGACCAATCATCTAAGCAATGCAAAGATGGAAATTCGTCAGATGCCTCAGAATGGGATTCCGATATAAGTCTGGGGGAAGCTTTCAAAGCCCTAATGGCGAACATGGCTATAGCTGATCCGTCCACGATGGAAGACGACGATCAAATGCCAACATGGGAAGACCCGTGTGTTTATCACCTAAACATGCAGTATGGTGATAGGTTCGAACAGAGAGAACCCCCCACTGAAGATAAAATAGTCCAAGTTAACATGGGCGACGAGGCCAACCCAAAGCCGATATTTATCAGCGATAGTCTTCCTCAAATGAGAAGGAGGAACTAATCGCTCTCATCAGGGAATATATTGACGTCTTCGCGTGGAACTATGAAGATATGCCCGGGCTCGATCCCAATGTGGCAGTGCACCGCCTCGATATCAAGCCGGATGCCAAACCTGTCAAACAACAGCAAAAACGGTTTCGTCCGCAGATTATGGAAGCCATTGAGGTAGAGGTTAAAAAATTAATCGAATCAGGATTTATCCGAGAGGAGCAACATCCAGATTGGCTAGCCAATATCGTTCCGGTCATGAAGAAGAACGGTAAAATCAGGATTTGCATTGACTTCAGGGACCTGAATACGGCATGTCCAAAAGACGACTTTCCTCTCCCGATCACGGATGTCATTATCGACAATACATGCGGATTTGAGAGAATGTCTTTCATTGATGGGTTTTCAGGATATAACCAAATCAAGATGCACCCAGATGACGAGAAGCATACGGCGTTCAGAACGCCCCTTGGTGTCTTTTGTTACACCGTGATGCCCTTCGGTCTAAAGAATGCAGGCGCCACGTACCAGCGAGCGATGACTAAGATTTTCCAAGAACATCTCAGGAAAACAGTCAAGTGCTACGTGGATGATTTGGTTGTAAAAAGCCGCAACAAAGAAGATCACATCAAGGACTTGAAGATGATGTTCGATCTTATGCGGAGTCATCAATTGAAGATGAACCCTACTAAATCCTTCTTGGGAATGTCTAGCGGAAAATTCCTTGGATTCGTCGTCACCACTAAAGGTATACATATCGATCCTGACAAAGTGAAGGCGATACACGAGCTGCAACCTCCTAGAAATCTGAGAGAGCTCAGAGGATTGCAAGGGCGGCTAGCTTACATCCGGCGGGTCATCTCAAACCTTTCTGGGAAGTGCCAACCATTCTCTAAGCTAAACAAGAAAGGGGTGTCATTCATCTGGGACGACGCCTGCCAAAAAGCATTCAAAGATATCAAAACGTATCTGGCGAATCCGCCTGTTCTCGTTGCACCGAAATCAGGTAAACCGTTCTTGATTTATGTCAAGGCGATGAACCACTCGATAAGTGCTTTACTAGCACAAGACGACGATAACGGTCACGAACAGGCAGTCTATTACTTAAGTCGGACCTTGATAGGCGCCGAGTCTCGATATCCGATGATTGAGAAAGAGTGTTCGCGATGCAAAAGATGCGGCATTACTTGGTTGGACAGACGATTTACGTCATTTCCAATGTTAATCCAGTACGGGTGTTTATGACGCAACCGGCCTCTATGAATTGGCGGTTAGCGAAATGGGCTCTTCTCTTGTTCCAATATGATTTGCACTTCAAACAACAGAAGTCGATCAAAGGACAAGCGATTTGCGATCTTTTGGCGGCAAACCCGACCACAGATACGGCAGAAGTATATGATGACTTGCCGGACGAAACCCACGAGGTTAACACTACGTCGCACCAACAAGTATGGCAATTATATTTTGATGGTGCTTCGAGAGCAGTTAATAGGGTAATAACCCCAGGAGGTTCCAAGTCTCCTCCGGAGTTGGAGTTATCTTAGTTTCCCCGGGGATGCATGTGATGCTTCGGGCTTATTCGCTGACTAGTCCGTGTTCCAATAACGTAGCCGAGTACAACGCGCTTCTCATTGGACTCAGTTTCGCCAAAGAGCTGGGGGTCGAATATCTCGAAGCTTTTGGGGATTCTCAATTGATAGTCAACCAAGTCCGTGGAGAGTATGAAGTCAGGAATCAGGACCTGATACCGTACCACCAGGAGGCCATCAAAATGGCAGAATCTTTTGAAGAATTCTTCATTGAATATATCCCTCGTCTCCAGAACGCTTATGCAGATGCACTGGCAGCACTAGCGGTATCACTTGCGCAGCCTCCCGAAACTGAGCTGTTAGTCACAGTAAGGACGCATCAGCTCTGCATACCCATATACGATATGGATATTGAAGAGGAAGATGATAGAGACATAAGCGCCAAGGAGGTGAATTCAACTCAAATTGGGTCTGAGTCCCGAGATTGGCGTTTTCCCATCATTGACTACGTCCAGTATGGTATTTTGCCAGAGGATGTAAAAGAAAGAGAATCAATCCGCCGAAGAGCACCAAGATTCTTCTATAATACCGAGACCCATACATTATACCGTAGAGGGTACGATGGTCTTTTACTCCGATGTCTTTCGAACAGAGAAGCAAATGAAGTTCTTAAGGAAGCACACGAAGGAGAATGTGGTGCGCATCAGCCCGGTCCCAAACTGTATGATCGCATCAGGAGAATGGGATATTTCTGGCCAACGATGGTTCGAGATGCAATCGAACACGCACGAGAGTGCCACGCTTGTCAGATACATGCGAATTATATGCATCAACCACCAGAGCAGTTGCACACGTCAACCACGTCTTGGCCGTTCGAGACATGGGGTATGGACATTGTCGGTCCTATTTTTCCCCCTTCAGTCAAAGGCGATCGATTCATCCTCGCAATCACAGATTATTTCTCAAAGTGGGCTGAAGCGATTCCGCTTAAAGAAGTGAAGACGAACAACGTCATCAATTTTATCAAGCATCATGTCATATACCGACACGGCGTGCCAAGACGGATCATTCATGACAACGGTCCACAGTTCATAAGCAATGCCTTCGTCAGATTCTGCGACAAGTTCAAAATCGAAGATGTTTCGTCGACAGCTTACTACCCCGCTGCGAACGGATTAGCTGAAGCGTTTAACAAGACGATCATTAAGATCCTGTCCAAGCTCGTGAAGACCAATAAACGAGACTGGGACGATAAACTCGGTGAAGCACTCTGGGCTTATCGCACCACCATACGCACGCCTACGGGAGCTACCCCGTATTCGCTGGTATACGGATGTGAAGCTGTGCTACCGCTGGAAATTCAGATTCCGTCCCTTCGGATCGCCCTCGCAACGGAGATGACGACGGAGGAACAACATCAGAAGCGTCTCGAAGAGCTCGAGAGGCTGGATGAAAAGCGTTTGGAGGCTCAACAACACATCGAGTTTTACCAAGCCAGGATGTCAAGGGCTTTTAACAAAAGAGTCCGACAGAGAAGCTTCAAGGAAGGAGATCTGGTCCTCGCTGCTCGCCGACCAATAATTCTCACCTCCAAGAAGAAAGGTAAATTCGAACCCAAATGGGAAGGACCGTTTGTAATAGACCTTAATATTCCAGAGGATAACCCAAAATCATTTTCACCATCAAAATCCCTCATTGATCAATTTCAATTGACAGTGAGTCCACCAAAAATGTTTTTCTGGCCCTCTTGATTCTTTCCATGAACAAGAGGTCCACTTTCAGTTCAGAGTCCCCTTTCGATAAACGAAAGAACTCTCTTCTTCTTCTCTTTGGGTAAGCCCTCTCATGGCTATAACCGAAGTTGAAGTTTCACTTCGATAAACGAAGAACTTTTTTTTTCAGTTTAGATAACTAATCCTATAAAAGGCAGGTTTATCTAGATTTTCCAGATTCTCGGAGTGGAGATCCCACTTCTAGTTTCTTCTTCGCTGGAAATAGAATATAAAATTCTCCCTTTCCAGAATCAGGGAATAGAATATAAAATTCTTCCTTCCTTGTATTCGGGTTTGCCTTCACCCTAAAAGAAGACCGGGAAATAGAATATAAAATTCTTCCTTTCCCGCACCGATCTTTTCTAAAATTTGTCAATCTAAGATTCATCCTAGGAAGTTTATCCCGAATCCTAAGCAGGGATAAGTCTGCGCCTGACACGCGCTGCCGGTTTAGTTCTTAACCGTTAAAAAGAACACCCGTTCACATATTCAACATTGTGACAGGTTGCTATTAATAACGCCAAAATCCATGCCTTACTCGCATGGGGAATTTCATCCTGAATCCTAAGAAAGGATATGCCGACGCCTAACACGCGTCGCCGATTTAGTCTTTCTCCGTGAAAAAGACACCAGATTTCGATTCTGGGGTATTCTATCCCGAAAACTAAGTAGGGATAAGTCAGCGTCTAACACGCGTTGCTGGGTAGCCTGTTCCCGTAACAATGGCGAAGTCTACGTATTCGAAGTCGTAGCATCAAGTCTAAGGGAGTTCATTCCTTTAGCACAACGTCACATGCAGAACGGACTTAAAAAAAATCCGCATGTAAGCCCGATTCAAAAATATGGTATTTTGCCCGAGGATGTAAAAGAAAGGGAATCAATCCGCCGAAGAGCACCAAGATTCTTCTATAATGCCGATACCCATACGTTATACCGTAGAGGGTACGATGGTTTATTACTCCGATGCCTTTTGAACAAAGAAGCAGAAGAAGTTCTTAAGGAAGCACATGAAGGAGAATATGGTGCACATCATCCTGGTCCCAAACTGTATGATCGCATCAGGAGAATGGGATATTTTTGGCCAACGATGGTTCGTGACGCGATCGAATACACCCGAGAGTGTCATGCTTGTCAGATACATACAAATTATATGCATCAACCACCAGAGCAGTTGCACACGTCAATCACGTCTTGGCCGTTCGAGACATGGGGCATGGACATCGTCGGCCCGATTTTTCCCCCTTCAGTCAAAGGTGATCGCTTCAATCTTGCAATCACGGATTACTTTTCAAAGTGGGCTGAAGCAATTCCGCTTAGAGAAGTGAAGACGAACAACGTCATCAATTTCATCAAGCATCATGTCATATACCGACACGGCGTGCCAAGACGGATCATTCATGACAACGGTCCAAAGTTCATAAGCAACGCCTTCGTCAGGTTTTGTGACAAGTTCAAAATTCAAGATGTTTCGTCAACAGCTTACTATCCCGCTGCGAATGGATTAGCTGAGGCGTTTAACAAGACGATCATTAAAATCCTGTCAAAGCTCGTGAAGACCAATAAACGAGACTGGGACGATAAACTCGGTGAAGAACTTTGGGCTTATCGCACCACCATACGCACACCTACGGGAGCTACCCCATATTCGCTGGTATACGGATGTGAAGCTGTGCTACCGTTGGAGATTCAAATCCCATCCCTTCAGATCGCCCTCGCAACCGAGATGACGACAGAAGAACAACATCAGAAACGTCTCGAAGAACTCGAAAGATTAGATGAAAAGCGCTTGGAAGCTCAACAACACATCGAGTTTTATCAAGCCAGAATATCTAGGGCTTTTAACAAAAGAGTCCGACAGAGAAGCTTCAAGGAAGGAGATCTGGTCCTCGCTGCTCGTCGACCGATAATCCTCAACTCCAAGAAGAAAGGTAAATTCGAACCCAAGTGGGAAGGACCGTTTGTGATAGACACAGGCAATTAATGCCAATAAAGGTAAATTCAAACGGCGCATATCGCCTGATTACTCAAGAAGGCACCAGGCAATTAATGCCAATAAATGGGAAGTTCCTGAAAAAGTACTATCCATAGTACATCCAGGATAACTCATTTGCCGGGAAGTTCCTTGAAGAATATTACAGTTAATATTCTAGAGGATAACCCAAAATCTTTCTTTTTACCACCAAAATGCCTCACTAATTAATTTCAACTGACAGTGAGTCCACCAAAAGTGTCCTTCTGGTCCTCTTGATTCTCTCCATGAACAAGAGGTCCACTTTCAGTTCAGAGTTCCCTTTTGATAAATGAAAGAACTCCTTTCTTTTCTCTTTGGTTAAGCCTTCTCATGGTTATAACCTAAGTTGAAATTTCATTTCGATAAATGAAGAACTCATTTTTCAGTTTAGATAACCAATCCTATAAAAGGCAAGTTTATCTAGATTTTCCAGATTCTCGGAGTTTATCTAGATTTTTCAGATTCTCGGAGTGGAGATCACACTCCTAGTTTCTTTTACGGTGGAAATAGAATATAAAATTCTTCCTTTCCAGAATCAGGGAATAGAATATAAAATTCTTCCTTCCTTGTCTGTTGGGTTCGCCTTCACCCTAAAAGAAGACCGGGAAATAGAATATAAAATTCTTCCTTTCCCGCACCGATCTTTTCTAAAATTTGTCAATCTAAGATTCATCCTAGGAAGTTTATCCCGAATCCTAAGCAGGGATAAGTCTGCGCCTAACACGCGCTGCCGGTTTAGTCTTTTTCCGAACAAAAAGACACCAGAGTCCGATTCTGGGGTATTTTATCCTGAATCCTAAGAAAGGATATGTCGACACCTAACACGTGTCGCCGGTTTAGTCTTTTACCGATTGAAAAAGACACCAGGATACCAGTCTGGGGTATTTTATCCCGAAGCCTAAGTAGGGATGAGTCAGCGTCTAATACACGTTGCTGGGTAGCCTATTCCCATAACAATGGCGAAGTCTACGTATTCAAATTCGTAGCAGCAAAGTCTAAGAGAATTCACTCTCTCAGCACAACGTTACATGCGGAACGGATTTAGACAATCCGCATGCTAGCCCGACTCAAACGGTAGTCGGTAAAGGCTAATCAAATCCGTTGAAGGCTGGGGGTTAGCCAAAAATCCTAAAGTCAACGCCTAACACGCGTCGCCGGGTAGTCTATTCCCGTGAGAAAGACGAAGTCTACGTATTCAATATCGTAGCACTAAGAGCGTTCACTCTCTTAGCACAACGTTACATGTCTCTTAGCATAACGTTACATGCGGAACGGATTTAGACAATCTGTATGCTAGCCCGACTCAAACGGTAGTCGGTAAAGGCTTATCAAACCCGTTGAGGGCTGAGGGTTTGCCAAAAATCCTGTAAGTATTACGACCGTTGGGATCACAATCAACAGAGAAACATAACGATAAAAAGGGGAGTGCGCTAAAGAAAAGACTTTGTTTTATTAATAAAATCAGACCAAGTTGAGATACAAGAGGACGTCTCAAATCAGATCTAACAAACTGAAGGAAGCAATTTTAGCCTTAACAGCGGCAAGTTTCTCTGCGTGCTCCGCTCGAACCTTCTCCTCTTCTTCCTTCTGAAGCTTGGCATAAGCAAGAACGGCGGCAGCGTCGGCAGTTACGTCTTCTCGGTGCAACGCGTGAAGAACCTCCAGCTCTCCTCTATAAACATTTTGAACTCTGGTGCTCTCGAGCTCAAAATCTTTTAGAGTCCTCTCCCCTTGGACGGTCCTAATCCCTGTCCTATCAGCAATGCTGTTATAAGCATCTATCTTAGTCCGCAGATGACGTTGCCGTTCGTACAAGTTCGCAACGATGATTTCTCGCTCTGATATGCGTCTCGCTCGGGCCTTACGCTCGTGAATCCTCTAAATCTGAGCATCGATCATGAGCGGCGTGACCTCATCATATGAGTCGAAGTGTACTAGCTCTTCCAAACGATACATGAGTTCCTCTAAGCAAGTCAACCTTAACTCACATCGTCCAGGTAGCCGGATGCCACCTACACGCTGAATGTCTTTAAGACTATCTGTTATGAAAGGGAGCAAATCATAAAATCTTCCCCGTCCAGAAATAATGACGATGGTCGTTTGTTGCATAACCTTCTCTACTTTTTGGAGGATGCCCTGCACGGATTCGGAGACCGGGAAGACAGATTCTTGGTCAGACATAATTGCAGCAATGGGATCCTCTTCCCCTTCATCGTCGGATACAAGGATGACTTCGGGTCTCACCATCTTCCTATCATCCCCTGAGATGAGAACGCTCCAGAAGGATATCCCACTGGAAACAAACAGTTAAATATTTGTTAGTCTCAATTATAAAAGGAAGTTGAACTCATCCTACGAATGGGTAAGATAGAGTCACTGCCTTATAAAGGGTGAGACGATTTGGCCACATTATTGCATTCATAAGATAGGGTATATCGACAATATATCCCTGCCTTATAAGGCACAATGCAGCGTCAAAACGCCCCCTTTATTTTGAGATATGGTTTTGACCAAGCAAAACATATCTTTAAAGCGTCGATCCTCACCAAGGAAAATCAAGGCTCTTCCCGATTGCCTCACCAAGGAGAACAACGTGGGGTAAAAAGGACTAATTTGCAACTTTCCAAGAAAAAATGGACTAATTTGTAAATTTCCAAAATAATAGCTCACCAGCATATGAGGGAGGCACTCCATCAGCCGACGCAGCAGGGGAGCGACCTCTCAGGACACGCGACATGATGATCTGCAAAATAAATTAGGGATCAGATCCAGAAAAAAAAGTTTCTCTTTTATTGCAATTAAATCCCTCAGAGCTCCAAATTTTAACCCCTGAAAGAGGAGCTCGAGGCACCAAATCATAAACCCTAACCCTCACATGCGACCCCACAAATTCATAAATTGAATTAAGCATGAAATATGGCTAAAATGTGGAGGATTTACCTGAGGGAAAGCTCGAAGATCCGACAAAAATCAAATCTTGAAAGAGGCTCAGACCACGTGCTCAAGGGGCCTGAGAGGAATTTCTGTATGAAGATTTTTGAGGGATTTTTCAGCCTAAGATCCAAAGGAAGGATGGATCTAGGGTATTTATGAAGAATTGAGGGAAAGAGAATGCAAGAAGGAAGAGGAATCCAAGAAATAGGAGGAAAAGGGGGTCGGCCCTAGAGGAGGAAAAGAGGAAGAAAAAGAACCCCTTTTATAATGTGAACCAGCCTTGAACCAGACCGGACCAAGTTGAACCAGACCAGACCAGTCCAAATCAGTTCAAAAGAGGCTGAACCAGGCCAAACCAGGCTAAACCAGGCCAAACTAGGCTGAACCAGACCAGACCAGTCTGAACCAGTCTGAACTAGTCCTGAACCAGCTTTGAACCAGGTTGAACCAGTCCTGAACCAGGTTGAACCAGTTTGAACCAGATTCAAACCAGAATTCAAATTGAAGCTGAATCGAGCATCGAAACAACTTCAAATCGACCGAGGGTTCAATCCTTTGTTTATGCTTGCCTCTCCCACACATTCGGAAGGGTTGGAAGATTTTTTGAGCCGAATTACTGTCTTTTTTGGCTCATTATCAGACCGGTTCAGCTCATTCGGGCACAGAAAATACTCCAATAAGGTATACGAGTATAAACTATTCCCTATTTTTGTTGAGAAGTTCCTAGAGAATATTTTTCCAAAAAAAAAATGTTCTTAAGGATAACTCAACAACGCTACGCCGGACAACGCGTCGCAAATAAAGACTCAACGCCGACATTCGAGGGTCAGTTCTATGTTGAACCAACAAACACGAGCTAAAAGATCAGAAAATCAGGAATCGACTTCAAGTTCAAAATTCCGACAACGGTCAGATAATAAATGCAGTACCGGAAACCTTACAGACATTCGACAAAGCACCGAATAGCCTGAAGGATTGAAGGAATCAAGAACAGAAGCCATTCCAAAGTCCCGTTACACCGACTGAAGGTTGGGACAATCATATCCAAAGTATTCCAGACTCTTCTATAAAAGAACGAGACTGAAATACTTTGGAGGGGGGATCTGTAGGTGTATAAAATTACTTATAGGTCCCTTAACACAGCTCGGCACAAACCGACGAACCATCGGGCGACGTATCCAAACACGAGCGTCAGTCCACAACGCCGAAGCCAAGTGACACGCAACGAAGCGGAGTAACGAGGCGACGAGGTTAACGAATCGCACGCAAGCAACGGAATACATCCATTCGCGTGTGGAATCAAGCCAAGGGTTCGAAGAGTCAACGAGTCATCCAACCAAGGGCAGACTCGGACGAATCACGATCGAATCAAGATCAGTTTCGGACTAGAACTCAGAAGTGGATTTACTGCCAAATCAGGAATCGAATTTACTGCCAAATCAGGTCAACGAATCGAGTCCAGACAAATCAACCACGGAACCAAAAAAACGGATACAATGACGGAAAACAGCGAAAACCCAACACCTAGAGGGGCTCAGCCGAAACCGAGCCACCTCAAGGTGGCTCGGCCCAAGCCGAGCCACCTATAGGTGGCTCGGCCAAGAGCCGGCCACCTATAGGTGGCCGGCCCAGATCTGTGCGCGGGCACAGTTCAGAGGGCCTATAAATAGAGGGCTTTGTTCATTTGTTCAGAGGTTGGAAATTTTGGAGGCGAAGCTCTGCTGGATTCAAGGCTCAGAACTAAAAAAGATTGAAGCTTTGGGACTTTGAGGATTTGCTCTTCTAGATCCGGTGCTCGGCGATCGTCAACGCCAAATAAGGCAAGAGTTCGAGAGGAACCGGATCTCAGATCTACGTAGTCATCCTCCGGATCAAAGCTTGGCCTTTGATCCCGAGAACTAAAGGCTACTATTTCCTTGGCGAAATAGTACCCTCGGCTATTATTTCCTTGGCGAAATAATACCCATCATACTGCGTAGATCCGACCGGATCTAGATCTTGCGGTGGTCCACGGATAAACCCCGGCGCAGGTGAATAACCCACAAAACGAGTGACCGCAAAACAGGAGCTCGTGATTTGTTCGACAAATAAGGAAAGTTGTAATCTTTTTTCTTTTTCTTTGATCTCGTTGTAACCGGATCTTATAAAAAGACCGAATTTTTGTAATCGATAAACTATTACAAGAGTATGCAATGGAATCAATGAAGAAAGACACGATTTTTCCCGCGAACAGATAATCCTGATTTACATACGCCGCTCCGATCATCTTATGTAACAAAGAAACGCCTCCAGCATTCCTTCAAGATGATGACAAACCTGGTCGGCATTTATCTAAGTATAGTCCGGAAGCGCGCAAGCTCATGGAAAAGCAGGGATATGATTTCACACTCGGAGAAGGTCTATACTTCGGTCGAGGTCCTCGGATTCCAGCCAAAGCAGCGTATGTACCAAAGGGGAGACCCGATGATTATTATAAATACGGGCGAGGCTTAGGCTATGTTTCCTCGTCTGATGATGAATGTGGTTGGCAAATTATCGATCAAATTGCTAACAAAACTAAGAACGGATACTCTTCTGATTCTTCAGCTGGGGGTTTCCGACGCAAGTTTGGGGGAGGTGTTCAAGAAATTGATGTCGCATATGACTACGGTCGATCCTGTGACGATAAAAGACGACGATCAAATGCCAACGTGGGAAGATCCATGGGTTCATCACCTAAACATGCAGTACGGCGATAGGTTAGAACAAAGAGAACCGTCCACTGAAGATAAAATAGTCTAAGTTAACATGGGTAACGAGGCCAACCCAAAGCCCATATTCATCAATGACAGCCTTCCCCCAAATGAGAAGGAGGAGTTAATTGCTCTCATCAGGGAGTATATTGACGTCTTCGCTTGGAACTATGAAGATATGCCAGGGCTCCGAAGCCGGATGCCAAACCTGTCAAGCAACAGCAAAGACGGTTTCGTCCGCAGATTATGGAAGCCATTGAGGCAGAGGTTAAGAAATTGATCGAATCAGGATTTATCCGAGAGGAGCAACATCCAGATTGTCTAGCCAATATCGTTCCAGTCATGAAGAAGAACGATAAAATCAGGATTTTCATTGACTTCAGGGACCTGAATACGGCATGTCCAAAAGACGACTTTCCTCTCCCAATCACGGATGTCATTATCGACAATACATGCGGATTTGAGAGAATGTCTTTTATGGATGGTTTCTCAGGATATAACCAAATCAAGATGCACCCAGATGACGAGAAGCATACAGCGTTCAGAACGCCCCTCGGTGTCTTTTGCTACACAGTGATGCCTTTCGGTCTAAAGAACGCAGGCGCCACATACCAACGAGCAATGACTAAGATTTTCCAAGAACATCTCAGGAAAACAGTCGAGTGCTACGTTGATGACTTGGTTGTGAAAAGTCTCAACAAAGAAGATCACATCAAGGACTTGAAGACGATGTTCGATCTCATGCGAAGTCATCAATTGAAGATGAACCCTACTAAATCCTTCCTTGGAATGTCTAGCGGAAAATTCCTTGGATTCGTCGTCACCACTAAAGGTATACATATCGATCCTGACAAAGTGAAGGCGATACACGAACTGCAACCTCCTAGAAATTTGAGAGAGCTCAGAGGATTGCAAGGGCGACTAGCTTACATCCGGCGGTTCATCTCAAACCTTTCTGGGAAGTGCCAACCATTCTCTAAGCTAAACAAGAAAGGGGTGTCATTCATCTGGGACGACGCCTGCCAAAAAGAATTCGGCATTGGTATTTGCAATGCAAAAGATGCGGCATTACTTGGTTGGACAGACGATTTACGTCATTTCTAACGTTAATCCAGTACGGGTATTTATGACGCAACCGGCCTCTATGAATTGGCGGTTAGCGAAATGGGCTCTTCTCTTGTCCCAGTATGATTTGCACTTCAAACAACAGAAGTCGATCAAAGGACAAGCGATTTGCGATCTTTTGGCGGCAAACCCGACCACATATACGGCAGAAGTATATGATGACTTGCCGGACGAAACCCACGAGTTTAACACTACGTCGCACCAACAAGTATGGCAATTATATTTCGATGGTGCCTCAAGGTCAGTTAATAGGGTATAGTCTCCTCCGGGGTTGGAGTTTTCTTAATTTCCCCGGGGAAGCATGTGATGCCTCGGGGTTATTCACTGACTAGTCCGTGTTCCAATAACGTAGCTGAGTACAACGCGCTTCTCATTGGACTCAGTTTCGCCAAAGAGCTGGGGGTCGAATATCTCGAAGCTTTTGGGGATTCTCAATTGATAGTCAACCAAGTCCGTGGAGAGTATGAAGTCAGGAACCAAGACCTGATCCCGTACCACCAGGAGGACATCAAAATGGCAGAATCTTTTAAAGAATTTTTTATTGAATACATCCCTCGTCTCCAGAACGCTTATACGGATGCACTGGCAGCACTAGCGGTATCACTTGCGCAGCCTCCCGACACTGAACTACTAGTCACGGTAAGGACGCATCAGCTCTGCATACCCATATACGATATGGATATTGAAGAGGAAGATGATGGAAACTCAAACGCTAAGGAGGTGAATTCAACCCAAATTGGGTCTGAGTCCCGAGATTGGTGTTTTCCTATCATTGACTACGTCCAATATGGTATTTTGCCAGAGGATATAAAATAAAGGGAATTAATCCGCCGAAGAGCACCAAGATTCTTCTATAATACCGAGACCCATACGTTATACCGTAGAGGGTACGATGGTTTGTTACTCCGATGTCTTTCGAACAAGGAAGCAGAAGAAGTTCTTAAGGAAGCACACGAAGGAGAATGTGGTGCGCATCAACCTGGTCCCAAGCTGTATGATCGCATCAGGAGAATGGGATATTTTTGGCCAACAATGGTTCGTGACGCAATCGAATACGCCCGAGAGTGTCATGCTTGTCAAATACATGCAAATTATATGCATCAACCGCCAGAGCAGTTGCACACGTCAACCACGTCTTGGTCGTTCGAGACATGGGGTATGGACATTGTTGGTCCTATTTTTCCCCCTTTAGTCAAAGGTGATCGATTCATCCTCGCAATCATAGATTACTTCTCAAAGTGGGCTGAAGCAATTCCGCTTAGAGAAGTGAAGACGAACAACGTCATCAATTTCATCAAGCATCATGTCATATACCGACACGGCGTGCCAAGACGGATCATTCATGACAACGGTCCACAGTTCATAAGCAACGCCTTCGTCAGGTTTTGTGACAAGTTCAAAATTGAAGATATTTCGTCAACAGCTTACTATCCCGCTGCGAATGGATTAGCTGAGGCGTTCAATAAGACGATCATTAAGATCTTGTCAAAGCTCGTGAACTCGGTGTAGCACTCTGGGCTTATCGCACCACCATACGCACACCTACAGGAGCCACCCCGTATTCGTTGGTATACGGATATGAAGCTGTGCTACCATTAGAGATCCAAATCCCATCCCTTCGGATCGCCCTCGCAACTGAGATGACGACAGAAGAACAACATCAAAAATGTCTCGAAGAACTCGAAAAAAGCGTTTGGAGGCTCAACAACACATCGAGTTTTACCAAGCCAGGATGTCAAGGGCTTTTAACAAAAGAGTCCGACAGAGAAGCTTCAAGGAAGGAGATCTGGTCCTCGCTGCTCGCCGACCAATAATTCTCACCTCCAAGAAGAAAGGTAAATTCGAACCCAAATGGGAAGGCCCGTTTGTGATAGACATAGTCTACTCAAACGGCGCATATCGCCTAATTACTCCAGAGGGCGCCAGGCAATTAATGCCAATAAATAGGAAGTTCCTGAAAAAGTACTATCCCTAGTACATTCAGGATAACTCATTTACCGGGAAGTTCCTTGAAGAATATTGCACTTAATATTCTAGAGGATAACTCAAAATCATTTTTCACCACCAAAATCCCTCACTGATCAATTTCAATTGACAGTGAGTCCACCAAAAATGTCCTTCCGGCCCTCTTGACTCTTTCCATGAACAAGAAGTCCACTTTCAGTTCAGAGTCCCCTTTCGATAAACGAGAGAACTCCCTTTCTTTTCTCTTTGGTTAAGTCTTCTCATGGTTATAACCGAAGTTGAAATTTCACTTCGATAAACGAAGAACTCATCTTCTGATCAGATAACCAGTCCTATAAAAGGTAAGTTTATCTAGATCTTCCAGATTCTCGGAGTGGAGATCCCACTCCTAGTTTCTTTTGCACTGGAAATAGAATATAAAATTCTTCCTTTCCAGAATCAAGGAATAGAATATAAAATTCTCCCTTCCTTGTTCTCGGGTTCGCCTTTACCCTAAAAGAAGACCGGGGAATAGAATATAAAATTCTTCCTTTCCCGCACCGATCTTTTCCAAAATTTGTCAATTTAGGATTCATCCTAGGAAGTTTATCCCGAATCCTAAGCAGGGATAAGTCTGCGCCTAACACGCGCTGCCGGTTTAGTCTTTTTTCGTAGAAAAAGACACCAGAGTTCGATTCTGGGGTATTCTATCCTAAAACCTAAGCAAGGATAAGTCTACGCTTAACCCGCGCTGCCGGTTAGTTCTTAACCGTTAAAAAGAACACCCGTTCACATATTCAACATTGTGGCAGGTTGTTATTAATAACACCAAAATCCATGCCTTACACGCATGGGGAATTTCATCTTGAATCCTAAGAAAGGATATGCCGACGCCTAACACGCGTCGCTGGTTTAGTCTTTTACCGATTGAAAAAGATACCAGAATACCAGTCTGGGGTATTTTATCCCAAAGCCTAAGTAGGGATAAGTCAGCGTCTAATACGCGTTGTCAGGTAGCCTATTCCCGTAACAATGGCAAAGCCTATGTATTCGACATCATAGCACAAAGTCTCAGAGAATTCACTCTCTTAGCACAACATTACATGCGGAACGGATTTAGACAATCCACATGCTAGCCCGACTCAAACGGTAGTCGGTAAAGGCTAATCAAATCCGTTGAAGGCTGGGGGTTAGCCAAAAACCCCAAAGTCGACGCCTAACACGCGTCGCCGGGTAGTCTATTCCCGTGAGAAAGACGAAGTCTACGTATTCAATATCGTAGCACTAAGAGCGTTAACTCTCTTAGCACAACGTCACATGCGGAACGGATTTAGACAATCCGCATGCTAGCCCGACTCAAACGGTAGTCGGTAAAGGCTCATCAAACCCGTTGATGGCTGAGGGTTTGCCAAAAATCCTATAAATACGAGAGTCACTGACGCATCAGCTTCATTAGTTGGTCTAGTGACTTGAGCATCCAACGACATTCGAAACCCGGGACTCGAGTATCCGCCACACTCCTAGAGAGTTTAAACTGTGTGTACTGAAGCATAGACGCCAGACAACGCGTCACAAGGAAGCTCAAACGCCGGACAACGCGCTGTAAATGAAGATTCAACGCCGACGACCGATGGTCAATTCTATGTTGAAATAATCAACTCGAGCTAAAAAGTCAAAAAATCGAGAATCGACTTCAAATTCAAAATTCCGACAGACGGTCAGACAATAAATGCAGCACTGGAACCCTTACAGACATTCGACAAAGCACCGAACAGCCTGGGGGACTGAAGGAACCAAGAATGGAAGCCACTCCAAATATCCCGTCGAAGAAATACTTTGGAGGGGGTATCTGTAGGTGTATAAAACTGCCTATAGGTCCCTTAACACAACTCGACGACGCCGATTCAACGAACCGACCATCGGGCGACGTATGCAGACACGATTGTTAGTCCACAACACCGAAGCCAAGTGATACGCGACGAAACGGATTAACGAGGCTACGAGGCTAACGAACCGCACGCAAACAACGGAATAAATCCACTCGCGTGCGGAATCAAGCTAACGGGTTGAAGAGTCAACGAGTCATCCATCAAAGGGGAGACTCGGACGAATCACGATCGAATCAAGATCAGTTTCGGACTCGAACTCAGAAGTGGATTTACTGCCAAAACAGGAATCGGATCTACTGCCAAATCAGATCAACAAATCAGAAGTCCGAATCAACCACGAAACCGGACAAAACAACAAAACCCAACGCCTAAGGGGGGCTCGGCTCGGTGCCCGAGCCACCAAGGTGGCCGGCCACCTTGTGCGCAAGGCACAATAAGGGTTGCCTATAAATAGGCCCCCCTTGGTTCATTTTTAAAGGTTGGAAATTTTGGAGGCGAAGCTCTGCTGGATTCAAGACTCAGAACTAAAAAAGATTGAAGCTTTGGGACTTTGAGGACTTGCTCTTCCAGATCCGGTACTCGGCGATCGTCAACGCCAAATAAGGCAAGAGTTCGAGAGGAACCGGATCTCAGATCTACGTAGTCATCCTCCGGATCAAAGCTTGGCCTTTGATCCCGAGAACTAGGGCGATTTTTTCCTTGGTGAATTAATCCCCCTGGCTATTATTTCCTTCGCGAAATAATACCCGTCATACTGCGTAGATCCGACCGGATCTAGATCGCGCGGTGGTCCACGGATAAACCTCGGCGCAGGCGAAGAACCCACGCAAGCGAGTGACCGCAAAACAGGAGCTCGCGATTCGTTCGAAAGGAAAGTTGTAATCTTTTTTTCTTTTTCTTTGATCTCGTTGTTACCGGATCTTATAAAAAGACCGGATCTTTGTAACCGATTAACTGTTATCAAGGAGTGTGCAATGGAATCAATGAAAGCTACAATTTTTCCTGCGAACACACCCCTAGAAAGGTGTGATTCCAAACGTGTGACTCCTGCAGACACCAACAAGGAGTTGTTTACTCAGAAGAAAACGCGTCAGACAGACGGACGTGTTATACCTGAGAATTCATGTAAACAGCCGATAGGTTGCTCTGACCGCAACGTCGATGAGTTGTACTATCGGACTGGGGGTACGAATAAATCTCGAAAGAGAGGTACCCGGGAAGAGGACTCTCACTGTCCGTGTACCAAAATTATTAGGGTAGTATTATCAACGTGTAGCTGCCCCAAGACTACTCCACAGAGGGTCTCGGTATTCCAAAGGCTTTCCTATGAAGCGTCGGAAACCAAGCCAAGGCGTTTCCGTAGAAAAAGATCAGCTGCGCGAGATGACGAACTCCCAGAGGTCACTATCAATATGGCTGATAAAGGGAAGTCAACGTGAAGTTTCAGTTCTCGTTATTTTTCGGACGTATTCCAACGTATAACTAGGTTACACGTAGGAACTACTATGCGTAGGGACTATCAGAGGATGAATAGCGGATTATCCTAAGATGATGAAGCATCAGATGTGAACTCTGCCATCGCTTCTGACAATACGGTGTCCAGCATAGGACAATCTCGTGAGGCGTTCATGATTAACGCTGAACAAATGACCAAGATCATCGAGGATGCTTTGGCTAAGCAAAAAGAGAGCTTCAAGTTCGAATTGGAAATAGCCATGATACAGATGAAGGAAGAGCATGACCGATAGATACAGGCTCTATCCAATCAAATTGGTGAATCCAGCCACCGCACCTAGAACACCGCAGTTGACAGTGATCCAAAAGTGGACGAAATTATCATAGTCGATGCACCCTCCAAAAATACTGGGGGTGGTTCAAATGCGTCCCCTACAAATAACAACGCTGGGGGTGGTCCCGCCAAAGATAATAATGCCGGGGTGACCACATTATTCCTCTCGAAAATCATCCAAAACATGATACAGATGAGGATGAGAAGATGAAAGACCTTGAGAGCAAAATTAACGCTCTAATGTCTGCTCGAGAGGTAAAGAAGACCGGCATTCCGTGTCCTTACCCGAAAGAGTGGGATTCGATCCCGTATCCGGCGAAGTTCAACCTGATCAACTTCATGCCGTTCGACGGGAAGGGCTCGCCTACTCAGCATCTAATCTACTTCAAGTCCCACTTAGGCACGATCTCCAGCAATAAAGCCTTGATGGTTCGGTCATTCGTCGGCACCCTTCGTGGGCCTGCCTTCGATTGGTATCGTCGTCTCAAGCCTGGAAGCATCAACAGCTGGAAGGATATGGAGAGCTCATTCCTCGGTAACTTCTTTGACGATGACGCCGAGATATCCATCAGGACACTCTTCGATGAGAAGCAAGAAGACGAAGAGACAGTCAACGACTTCATCAAACATTTCCGGAATAAGGCAATGAACTGCCGAGATCCGATCACGAAGGACTTCATCCTCCATACATGTCATAAAAACCTATCTATTAAGATATTGGAAGTTATGGGAGTCACACCGTCCAACACTTGGAAAGACTTGAAGGTGTGCGGCGAACAAGACGAACGCTTCCTCAGAAGGAAGAAGATCGAAAGAAGCCAGCGGTCAATGCCTGTGGTTGCCGGTGATAATTATCAGATGTCACAACAACAACCTCAAAAGCAACAAAGGACTCCAGATCCGAGACTCTAAAAAGAGTACTCTTTCAAAAATGAGGAAGTTGTGGATATTTTCGAGTACCTCCTGAATAACGGTGAGATTGAGTTATCACCTATTAAAGATCAGGAGGGAGCTAAGAGGATTACGGACCCAAACTACTGTGCGTATCACGGGAGGATTCTCCATCCTACCGAGGTTTGTTTTAGTCTAAAGAACAATATTCAAGCTCTAATCGACTCTGGCACCATAAAACTAGAATAAGCCGAATGACTGTGCACAACTCCGAGGAGTATACGAGTATAAACTGCTTCTCAAAACTCCGACAAGTATACGAGTATAAACTGCTTCTCAAGACTCCGAAGAGTATACGAGTATAAACTGCTTCTCAAAACTCCAATGAGTATACGAGTATAAACTGCTTCTCAAAACTCCGACGAGTATACGAGTATAAACTGCTTCTCAAGACTCCAAAGAGTATACGAATATAAACTGCTTCTCAACACTCCGAAGAGTATACGAGTATAAACTGCTCCTCGATACTCCAACAGGTATATGAGTCTAAACTATTTCCTTTCTTTCACGGGAAGTTCCTGGAGAGTGACATGCATGGTGCTCTTAAGGACAACCCGATCATGCACCTGAATATAATGATAACCCAGTTTCGCAAGAAAAGCTAGGGGTGGATGGTTCATATAACGAGAAGTTCCCGGAAGAATGCTATATAGTATATTCTTAGGGATAACCCGGTCACTATAAGAAGGTGATGAATAAGAAACTCCCACTCAAACTCCCGCTACGTCTGTGCACTCAACATTCTCATTGTTAGAGTCCGGACATAGTATTCAGAATTTTAATCTCCTGATCATTAACGATCATCAAACCCCTCCGTGTTAAGTATTTGTCACTTAACACCAGGAACCCCCTCTGAGCGACTTGTACAAGTCAACACTCCCACTGTGATTTGTACCCCTACTCCCACTGTCTACTTGGTCAAACATTTAAACAGTTAGGACCACAACTAAAATCCCCTCTCGATTCCTTCCATGAACGAGAGATCCACAAATTGAACGATCAAACCTTTAAACGGTTAGGGTCGTCTCAAATTCCCATCTTGGTCAAACCTTTAAACAGTTAGGACCACAACCAAAATCCCCTCTCGATTCCTTCCATGAACGAGAGGTTCACAAATTGAACGATCAAACCTTTAAACAGTTGGGGTCGTCTCAAATTCTCATCTTGGTCAAACCTTTAAACAGTTAGAACCATAACCAAAATCCCCTCTCGATTCCTTCCATGAACGAGAGGTCCACTTTTAATTTGAGCAATCAAATCTATGAAAGTTAGGATTGCCTCCAACCTCACTTGGTCAAACCTGCAGATAGTTAGGACCAAGACCGGAATGCCCCTTTCGATAAACGAAAGACTTCCATCTTTTCCTATTCGGCCAAACCTATAAAAGTTAGAGCCGAAATCGGAATTTCACCTCAATAAATGAGGAATTCTTTTCTTGGATTAAGCAACCAATCCTATAAAAGTTAGGGTTGCTTGAATCTTCACGATTCTCAGAGTGGAGATCTCACTCCTAGTTTTACTTTTCCGGATTCTTAGGGTGGAGATCCCACTTCGAGTTTCCTTGGCAACTGGAGATAGAATATAAAATTCTTCCTCTTCGGTTTCGGGAGATAGAATATAAAATTCTTCCTCTCCCGGTTTCGGGAGATAGAATATAAAATTCTTCCTCTCCCATTTTTCGACACCATCCTTCAACTCCCAAAAGTCGTGCCTTACACGCGCGGGGTATGTTATCCCGAAGCCTAAGAAGGGATAAGTCAGCACCTAACACGCGCTGCCGGTTAGTTCTTGACCGTAAAAAGAATAAAAGCTCACATATTCGATATTGTGGCAGGTTGTTATTAATAACACCATAATCCGTGCCTCACACGTACGAGGAATTTTACCTCGAATCCTAAGTAGGGATAAATCAATACCTAACACGCGTTGTCGATTTAGTCTTTCACCGATTGAAGAAGACACCAGAATACCAATCTGGGGTATTTTATCCCGAAGCCTAAATAGGGATGAGTCAGCACTTAACCCGCATTGCTGGGTGGTTCGTTCCCATGAAAATGACCGAGTCTACGTATTCAGCATCGTACCAACAAAAATCCATGCCTTTTATGCATGGAGAATTTTATCCCGAATCCTAAGTAGGGATAAGTCAATGCCTAACACGCGTTACCGGTTAGTCTTTCACCGATTAAAAAAGACACCAGAATTCAAGTCTTGGGAATTTTATCCCGAAGCCTAAGAAGGGATAGGTCAGCGCCTAACATGCATTGCCGGTTAGTTCTTGACCGTAAAAAGAACAAAAACCCACATATTCCACATTGTGGCAGGTTGTTATTAATAACACCATAATCCGTGCCTTACACGCGCGAGGAATTTTATCTCAAATCCTAAGAAGGGATAAGTCAATGTCTAACACGCGTTGCCGGTTTAGTCTTTTGCCGATTGAAGAAGATACCAGAGTACCAGTCTGGGGACTTTTATCCCGAATCTTAAGAAGGGATAAGTCAGCGCCTAACACGCGTTGCCGGGTACTCTATTCCTATAAGAAAGACGAAGTCTACGTATTCAATATCGTACCACTAAGAGAGTTAACTCCCTTAGCACAACGTCACATGCGGAACGGACTTAAACAATTCGCATGCAAGCCCGATTCAAACGGTAATCGGTAAAGGCACGTCAAACCCGTTGATGGCTGAGGATTTGTCAAAAATCACGAGTCTGCATCTGATACATGCGGCCGGGTAGTCTATTCCCGTAAGAAAGACGAAGTCTGCGTATTCAATATCATAGCACTAAGAGCATTAACTCTCTTAGCACAACGTTACATGCGGAACGGACTTATACAATCCGTATGCTAGCCCGATTCAAACGGTAATCAATAAAGGCACATCAAACCCGTTGATGGCTGAGAATTTGCTAAAAATTCTATAAATGTGAGTCATTGACGCATCAGCTTCATTAGTTGGTCTCGTGACTTGAGCATCCAACGACTTCGGGATAACATCCATACATAAAGATGAATCAGCTTCCATATTTGGTCCTGCAGCTCCCACATTTGGAACCATCATGCTCCAATACCTTAAGAGCATAAACTGTGTATACTCCAGCAAACGTACAAGTATAAACTGTGTCAACACCGGGCGATCCGAAACCCTAAGGTTAACGCCGATCAACGCGTAGCCCTAGGTCAACGCCAGTCAACGCATCATGATGAAAGTCAATGCAAGTCAATATATCATGATGAAGATGGTCAGTTCAAAGTCAACTCGTCGATATGAACCAAAATCAACTCACCAGTTTTGATTCAAGATTTCGACGACGGCCAGACGATAAACGTAGTGCCGGAATAGTTTCGGTTATTCATCAAAATACCGAACAGACTGAAAATTGAAGGAGTTAGGAATCAAAGCTATAGGTCCTTTTATACCAACTGAACGTTGGACCGATCATATCCAAAGTATTTTAGACTCATCTATAAAAGAAATGAGACTGAAACACTTTGGAGGGGGTATCTGTAGGCGTCAAAAATTGCCTATAGGTCCCCGCACGTGGCTTAAGACAGAGAAAAGATGATGAATATCGCTATCCGAGTCAAAGAAGCTCATTTGACATCGACAAGTGCATGAAGTGAGTCGACAAACTATGTGAAGCAACGGAACTGCAGAACAACGAGGAAACGAACTGATCGGGAGCTCCGAGTCACTTACAAAAGACGAAATGCCTTCCATGTCCCATCCACTCCACAGATAATTCAATCATGGGAGCTTGTAGATCTTCTCGACGGCTTTCCAATGTATCTTGAATCGTATGATTCCGAGTTCGGACGACGAAGATATGACAAAAACGGATGGAATGCGCAGGACTACGTCCCGGGCCTCGGCGAGACACCCAGAGGTGTCTCGGCCAACCCGAGACATCCAAAGATGTCCGCTTGGCCAAGACACTCTAAGGTGTCTCAGCTAAGCTGAGACACCAAGAGATGTCTCGGCCAATGTCTCAGCCAAGCTAAGACACCAAGAGGTGTCTCGGATTGGCCGAGACACCAATTGGTGTCTCGGATTGGCCAAGACACCCATAGGTGTCTCGGCCGAGCCGAGACACCCAAAGGTGTCTCGGACCTTATAGAGCGATTTTGGCTATGATTCGATTTGAATCTGAAGAAACTCAAAATATAAAAGTTGTATATCTCCTCATTAACTTTCTAATGCATCTTGAATCAGGTCATTTGGAGATCATATGAGAATGATAAAACCAAAATACCAAAGATAGTACAAACTGCCTCAGAATTCCGAGACAATGTTGGTGTCTCGGAGAAGAATGATGATTTTGGCTATGATCCAATTCGAATATAAAGAAACTCAAAACATGAAAGTTGTAAATCTCTTTGTCAGCTTTCCAATGCATCTAGAATCAGATCATTTGAAGGTCATATGAGGAAGTTAGGGTAAAAATACCGGAGATACTTCAAAGTGTCTCGGCTTGGCCGAGACACTTGTAAGTGTCTCGGCCACGCCGAGACACTCATAAGTGGGCCGAGACACTTGTAAGTGTCTCGGCCACGCCGAGACACTCATAAGTGTCTGCAACCCCCAGAATGCTATTTTTAGCTGTTTTGAAGGGTTTTTCGATCGTTAACCGCCTGGATTTGTTCCAACTGATCTGATAATGTGGTTAAGTGGTTTCAACTGAAAATAAGAGGGAATCAACCGTTCTTATCCGAACATAGGGCTCCTGAAGCCTATAAATACAGCCCTAGGGCCTTTATTTTTTTAGATCTGGAATTCTCGAGCGTTGGCAAAGTCCTACCAGAATGAGGACTGAAGAGCCACGAATTTCAGAGAGGAGGAGAAGACTTCAGCGGATTCTTCGGCATAAAGAAGAGGAGTTCGTCAGATCTGCAGCCCGGTTCGTCCCTTAAGATTACCCCGTTATGATAATCTTAAGAAGAGTAATTATCTCGCTGTTGCCGAGATAAGCGCTTCGGCTTCTTGATTTCTTCGCGAATCGACGAAGCTCCGGATCTGATCTGATCGTTTGGTGGTTCACGAATATCAACGTCCCCGTCATAGGCCAAGATCCCACACAAGCAGAAGATTGATAAACGATCTCTGTGCTGTTTGACGAGAATTGTATTTTCATTGTGTAAAAGTCTTATAAAAAGACTATCTTTTTGTATTTTCATTGTAACGACTGAAGTTGTAATGAGTACCTCAATGAAGAAACTAATTTTCTCCCTAAACAGAGGGTATAAAATTATAATAAAATATGATTATCAAATACCCCCACACCTAAACTTTTGCTAGTCCTCTAGCAAAGAAAGAAATTAAAAATTCTAACTCACTTTCGCAGGAATCGCGATTGTATTTAGCGTATACAACAAGCCTTTAAACCCCTAGGTTACCCTAATAGACGAGTTGTAGTCTCGTGAGGGTTTGTAGTGAATATAACCAAAAAATTCGGTCAACTTGCCAAGTTAAAGAAGTCAGTAAATAACTAATTTTCTTTGATATATTTAGACATTCTAATTTAAGCTAGTTAATCTCTTTAATTCTTGGTGATTGTTTTCTATTTTAACGGGCTTTCTAAGTGACCATTTAACGAGTTTTGGGCCAATGAATCCCAACCCAATTGGGCTTAGGTTATTAAGCATAGAGATACTCTTTGGGCTTAATTACTCAGTCAACTTAGGCTTTATAAGATAGAATCACATTGAATTCAAGAGTTTGTTTTTTTTTTGTGCCTATTTTTCGCACTCTTCTTTTATAAGGTTAGTTTTTTTAATATATATATATATGTGTAAGTATATATATAATCTGAAAAAATGTGTAAATCAAGATGACTTGAAAAAAATATTTTCAACACTAAGTTAAGCATGCAAAAATTCATTATTTTAATTAAAAGTCTAAGTTAAGGCTTAAGTAAAGTATACTACTTGAAAAATCATTTCTTAAGAAATTTATTTAGAGTTATCATAAAAGGTGAACATGAGTATATCACTAACTAGGAATTAGAAATTTTAAAATCTATCAATTAGATCAATTATTACTTAACTCTATTAATTTGGCAAGTGACAATATTTTTTATATATTATTATTTTTTTAAACAAAAATTATGTCAAAAATGCAACAAAATGATATAATAAAGAGGAAATATGTACTTCCCATCCCCACACCTAAATTTTGCATTATCCTCAATACAAATTCGCTGATGCACAAAATAAAGCAGATAAGAATTGAAGAACTTATATTTATTCGGTCGACCTAGAAAAATGATGATAAAGATCTGCAATTACTGTTAGTATAAGGATAAAGAAATCAAATAAGAGAGAAAATTGTAATTATTTTATTATTATTACTTTTTTATATATATATTTATTTTTATTTTTTTACAAATAAAGTGGCTCTTGAAGAACCAACACCTCCTCTCCGAGCGTAGAAAATTCTAAAAATGGTTTTATACGTTGACCATTTATTTTAAAACTGTTACCATTTTTAGGATTTTCTATCTCGACAACCCCATACGGGAAAGCTTGTTTGACAATAAATGGACATGTCCATCTTGATCTCAATTTTTTAGGAAAAAGATGTAATTTTTAATTGTACAATAAAACTTTTTGTGCAGGAGAGAAATTTTTTCGTAAAATTGATTTATCATGAAAAATCTTGATTTTCTCTTTGTAAATTTTTAAGTTTTTGTATGCATCATTTCGAATTTCTTCCAACTCATTTATTTGGAGCAATCTGTTCTTACCTGTCGAGTCTGAGTCAAAATTCAACTGTTTTATAGCCCACATTGCTCGATGTTCCAACTCCACTGGTAGGTGACAAGCTTTTCCAAACACGAGTCTGTACGGTGACATCCCCAAATTAGCCTTGAAAGCTGTTCTATATGCCCACAGTGCATCACATAATTTTACAGACCAATCTTTTCTGTTATGATTAACTGTTTTTTCTAAGATTTGTTTGATCTTCCTGTTTGTGACCTCTACTTGACCACTGGTTTGAGGGTGATAAAGAGTTGACAATTTGTGTGTGATTGAATATTTTCTCATCAAAGTCTCAAAAGAACGGTTACAGAAATGTGTACCGTTGTCGCTAATGATTGCTCGAGGCACTCCAAAATGTGTAAAAACATTCTCCTTCAGAAACTTGACAACAACCTTGTTGTCATTAGTTTTGCAAGCTACCGCCTCAACCCATTTTGACATGTATTCGACGGCTACTAGAATGTAAACATTTCCAAATGAATTTGGAAATGGACCCATGAAATCGATACCCCACAAATCAAAAAGTTCAACAGATAAGATGGGTTGTAAGGGCATCATATTTCTTCTAGTGACTTTTCCTAAAAGCTGATAACAGTTACAGGTTTTGCAAAACTCGTATGAAGTCTTGAAAAGAGTGGGCCAGTATAGCCCACATTGGAGAATTTTTTTTGGTTGTTTTTCTTGGGCTAAAGTGGCCCCCACATGCTTGCTCATGATAAAAAAAAGAACACTCCTAGTTTCTTCAGCGGGAACACACCTTCTAAAGATCTAATCAGAATAGTATTTGAACAGATATGGATCATCCCAGTAAAAGTACTTTACTTGGGAGAGAAAACGGGATCTATCCTATTTAGACCAATGAGAAGGATCTGTTTCATAACTATGTAATTCACAATGTCGGTGAACCATGGAACAGATTGGATTTGTAGGAGTTGTTCATCTGAAAAATGTTCGTTGATCGAGACGGTTGATGTTGGTGCATTCGGGAGTCGAGAGGGGTGATCTGCTATGGGATTTTTTGTTCCCCTTCTGTCAAGAATTTGGATGTCAAATTCTTGAAGTAGGAGAATCCATCTAATGAGCTGTGCTTTAGCATCCTTTTTGGTCAAAAGATACTTTAGTTGAAGTAGGAGAATCCATCTAATGAGCTGTGCTTTAGCATCCTTTTTGGTCAAAAGATACTTTAGTGCGGTATGATCTGTGAAAACTTTGGTTAAGTTTTGGTCAAAAGATACTTTAGTGCGGTATGATCTGTGAAAACTTTGGTTAAGGAACCGATGAGGTAGGAGCTGAATTTTTCTAAGGCAAAGACTACATCTAAAAACTCTTTTTCTGTGACAAAGTAATTTTTCTGGGCATCATTCAGAGTCCTACCGGCATAGTAGATCACATGTGTTTTTCCATCAAACCGTTGTCCTAAAACAGCACCGATTGCAGAGTCGGATGCATCACACATCAGTTCAAAAGGTAAGGTCCAGTCTGGTGCATGAATGATAGGAGCTGTGGTCAGATCCTTTTTTAGAAATTCTAAAGCTTTAAGGCATTCGGGAGAGAAGACAAATGATGTATCCTTGGCTAAGAGATTGGTCAAGGGTCTAGCAATTTTGCTAAAATCCTTGATGAAACATCGGTAAAAACCAGCATGATCAAGAAATGATCTGATATCTTTGACATTTTTGGGAGGAGGGAGGTTAGAAATGAGATCTACCTTAGCTTTGTCTACTTCGATTCTCCTATTGGAAACTACATGCCCTAAGACAATGCCCTGCTTGACCATGAAGTGACATTTCTCCTAATTGAGAGTAAGATTTTTCTCCCTACAGTTTAAGATGATGCAAATATTGGGAAAATGTGTCACCAAAAATGGAAAAGTCGTCCATGAAAATTTTTAAAAATCTCTCTACCATGTCGAAAAAATACTGATCATGCAACGTTGGAATGTGGCAGGTGCGTTACATAGCCTAAAAGGCATGCGCCGGTATACGAATGTTCCATACGGGCAAGTGAAGGTGGTTTTCTCCTAATCTTCGGGAGCGATAGGGATTTGATTATAACCTGAATATCCATCCAGAAAATAATAGAACTCGTGTCCTGCTAAGCGCTCTAACATTTGGTCAATGAATGGAAGAGGGAGGTGATCTTTCCGAGTGGCTAAGTTGAGTTTTCGGTAGTCAATGCAAACTCGCCATCCAGTTTGGATCCGAGTGGGAATCGGCTCATTAGCCTCATTTTGGATCACGGTGATCCCAAATTTCTTTGGAACAACTTGGACCGGACTCACCCATGAACTATCAGAAATGGGATAAATGATCCCATAATCGATACATTTTAGAATGTCTTTCCTAACAGCTTCTTTCATCATTGGGTTTAACATACGTTGAGGATCTCTAGTAGGTTTGACGTCATCTATCAAATGGATTCGGTGTTGAACACTGGTTGGACTAATCCCTTTGATATCAGCCATGGTCCATCCAATGGCTTCTTTATTCTCTCTTAAAACATGTAAGAGAGCTTCCTTTTGACTGGTAGTTAAGTCAGAAGAAATTATGACTGATAAAGACTTGTTCTCCCCTAAGTAGGCATACTCTATATTTTCAGGTAGAGGTTTGAGCTCTAACTTAGAGGGTTCCTCCACAGATGGGCGAAGCTGGACTCGGGGTTCTATCTCCAAAGGTTCTCGTTGCCAGCCAATAGTAGAAACATGATTGACCAGCGGATCTAACTCTAGTTCGTCATCAGAAGACTCTACAAACATTAAGTCAGATGTACTTGAATCTGACTCACACTCTCCCTCTTGTTGCTCACTGGATATTCTATGAATGAAATTCACTTCCATGGGTTGATCAGATGGATCACTAGGCTGCCTCTCTAGGTTAAAAATATTGAGGTCAACAGTCATGTTCCCAAAAGATAGTTTCATTTGCCCGGTTCTACAATTGATCAAAACATTTAAGGTGGCTAAGAATGATCTTCCTAAAATGACTGGGATTTGACTTTTGAGATTAGAAACGGGCTGTGTTTCTAATAAAATAAAATCAACAGGGAAAATAAACTCTCAAACCTTGATCAGAACATCCTCTACCTCTCCTTTGGGAATTTTTACGGATCTATCAGCTAATTGTACAGTGCATCTTATCGGTCTAAGTTCTCCTACACCTAGCTATTGATAGACTGAATAAGGAAGGACATTGACACTGGCTCTCAAGTCTAGAAGTGCCTTATCAATGTGAGTGTTACCTATGACACATGGAATTGTGGGACAACCAGGGTCCTTATATTTTAACGGCATAGGTTTCGAAAAAAAATTCACTGAGGTTGGCAGCTAAGAAGACTTTCTTGGGGACATTATTGGTTCTTTTCTTAGTGCATAAGTCTTTCAAGAACTTTGCATAAGAGGGGATTTGTTCGATTGCATCTAGGAGAGGGATGTTGATCTTGACATGTTTAAATGTTTTGAGGATTTTCTCAACCTGCGGGGAGTTTTTCCTAGGTTTGAGTCTATCTGGAAATAGGGCAACAGCCTTATACCTATCTAGATCAGGCTCAATCTCATGTTCTAACTTGATTGTCTATTTGTTTCCCTAATCGTAAAGTGTGAACTGCGTTCATATGGGCTGGTTGGGTTGAACTGGATCCATTGTCTTTAGGGTTAGCAACATGTTGACTTGGAAATTTTCCTTTCTCTCTTTCACTCACAGCAGTGGCTAGTTGCCCAAGTTGGGTTTCTAACCGGGCTATGGCTTGAGTGTTCGAGTTGCACTCACAGCAGTGGCTAGTTGCCCAAGTTGGGTTTCTAACCGGGCTATGGCTTGAGTGTTCGAGTTGAACACATGGTCGGTTATTTGTATGAAAGAATTTAGAGTGGTGGATGACTGGGTCAACTTGTTGGTAGTTTGTGTAGAAGCTTTGATCATAGCTTCTAAACCTTTTTCTAAGACACTCAGACGTTTGTCATTATCAGAATTTGAAGGATTTATAGGCTGGTGAGGATGAGGATGTTGGGTTGGGAAAACTGGGTTAGCTTGTTGGAAATTATTTGGTGCATTGAATGGAGGTGTATTTCCCCTAAGGAATTGTAGGTTCGACGCGAGAATGAAGTTTTGATTTCCAGGAGCATTTTCTTGATTCCATGCAAAGTTGGGATGATTTCTCCAACCTGGATTGTAGGTTGGAGAAAATAGATTATTTCTAGGACGCTGGAATACAACGCTCATCTGTTCTAATGCATTGTTGTTTCTTAGGAGAGGGCATTCCTCTAAAACATGGATAGGAGACTGATAGTTATAACATCCTGGGGCAGAAACATGATTGATTTGAGCTGGAGCTCGTTCCTTAATTTCTAAGGCTTCTAACCTCTACAGAATCATCACCATCTTCGCTTCAGAAGCAATGTTTGACTCTAAGGAAAGACCACTAGATTTAGATTAGGGAACTAATGAAACCCTGTCATCACAGTGTTCCCATTGCATTGTTTTCTCGGATAGACTCTCTAGAAATTCCTAAGCTTCGTCGGCGTTTTTCCTCGTAAAATCTCCCTGACACCTTAATTCTAAAGATGTTTTTGAAGAACAGTCCCATCCTTCATATATGACTTAGCACAATCGCCATTTCTCGAGACCATGATGAGGACATTGGATCAGAAGATCTTTAAATCGGTCAAAATATTTCCAGAATGGCTCCCCTGGGACAATTTTGAAGTTTTGAATATTGTTCCTAAGCTTTACTGTTTTATGAATTGGGAAATTTTTTTGAGAAAAACGGTGACAAATTCCTCCCAAGTTGAGATGGAATTTATCGGTAAGCTGTACAACCATTTTTAGCTTTGTCCTTGAGAGCAAATAGAATAAATATGAGCTTGATCGCATCTTCGGTTAATTCTCTCATTTTAATCATAATACACACTTTCTCAAATTCTAAGATAAAAATATATGCATCTTCTATTTCATTTCCGAGGAATTTGGGAAGCATGTTTATGTAGTGCGGTCTAAGCTTGAAATTTGCTCCATTTGCTTTGAGGAGCCTTATGCAAGATGGAATTGTATTTCTGGTGGGGTAACACATATCCTGGAGAACGGATTAATTTGTCATTTCTTGGATTGGTTCAACACGGATTAAACGATGAGAAGTATCCCTAACCCATGTTTGCATACACCAAAACAACTTCTTTTTATAATATTTTTTAAAGGAAAGAAAAAAATTAGTTTTTTTATGAGAAGAAAAAGATAAAGGAAAATCCTAACTACAACAAATCAAAGCAATCACTTTTCAATCACTCTAATTCTAGGGTTTAGCCTAACTCAACTAGACCAGCTCCTAACCAAAAACTCCTAAAGTGAAAATATTAAAGTTTCACCCGGGTAGTTAGCCAGGTAAGGATAGTACTAGAGGGTGATCAGAGATTAATTAAGTACATCGTTCCTTACGGAGCGCTTTACATAACCCTTAAACCTTATCTTAGACACCAACTAATCCAAGAAAACTTGAACCGGTTCACTTAAGGATTTCTTGTTCCTTATTGAGCTCGAGTCCTTAGGGGCTAACCTCTAATGAGTTTTAAGAAGGCTTGGGTTTGTGTAGTGAGGAATTAATGATTTTGGGCTAAGGAAAGGGTGATCAAATCCCGTGATAAAATCCCTCACCTTATCTTGATTATGGGGTTTTGCCATTAAAAATATTTTCAAGTGTGTGCCAAACAAAGATGCTCAAATCATTTTGGTGAATTCCTACTAAGTATATGCAATGCAACCCTATGAATTAAAAGTAACTAAAAAAGATGGAAAAAAAATCTTTTTTTTAAGTTATGGTCAACAACAATCAAATGTGAGAAGAGAGCTCTTGTTTGAATTTATTATCTTGTTAGTATTTGTTCAAATGGAAGGTGGATTTTATTATGGTCAACAAAAATAAAATCTTTTTTTTTAAATCCTAATTATCTCTAATTGTGAAGCTAACTAAAAAGGGTAAAATTGAAAACGCTAGAAAGAAGAGTTATCTAAAAGCAATTCTCCAAGTTCTTGATCTTCAATCCAAGATTTTCAAGCTCCAAGCGGTTCCTTCACAAGAAAACACACAAGTTAAAGAACCAAAATAATAAAATCATATTTTAGCACCTTCCCCGGCAACGGCGCCAAAAACTTGATGCGACATAAACATATACCCAAAAATTAAAAGTGCACAATCAATCAAGTATAGTATAAAAAGTTATCGATCCCACGAGGAAGGTGTTTTGTAGGAGAAAATTAAAATTGGTTCTTATGTTGTGTGCATGACAAATAGGAGTGATGAGTGAATATGATTGTGAAGAGATAGTTAAGGTGATAGTGTGTAAATAGGCACAAAATATAAGTGAGAGTGGGTGTGATAAAGTATGAGTGATTTTCACAAGGAGAGAAAGAAAGATGAGTAAAATCAAGAAACAAAAAGAAAAATCAAGAATAAAAAGAAAATTCAAGAAAATAAAGATGGAGGATTCAATTAAAGATATGAGAAATCAAGAATTGAATCCACTTCTTAGAAAATATAATTCCCTAGAGGGTTCTAGCCTCAAGGCGAATCAAAGAAAATAAAAATAAACAAAAGAAAAAAAAACTAATGCTAAGAGGGTTCTAGCCTCAAGGTGAATAGTACAAGAAAATAAATTCTAACTATAAAATAAATTACAAAAACTAAACTATAAAATAAATTGTAAGAATTAAATGTGAGAAAATAAATCTACTCTATAAGTATAAAATAAATCTACTCTATAAACATAAAATAAATCTAAGACAAGAGGGTTCTAGCCTCTTGGCTATTTAAGCAAGAAAATAAAATCTAACTACATAAAATAAATCTAAGACAAGAGGGTTCTAGCCTCTTGGCTATTTAAGCAAGAAAATAAAATCTAACTACAAGTATGAAAATAAAAGCCTCTTGGCTATTTAAGCAAGAAAATAAAATCTAACTACAAGTATGAAAATAAATCTAAGCTAATAAGTAATAAAAAGAAATAAAAGAGAAAATAAAAAAAAACCTTCAAATTGATCTCCATCTCCATCTTCATCATCCAACAAAGAGAAGAAAAAAAAAATTAAAGTGGTGAAAAAAATTCTTTTATTAATTATAACAAAAAGTTGCAAATTTGGAAGGTCTTCTCAATTAAGAGTAACCCTCCTCTCCAAATGGAGATACAAAATTTTTCACATCCTCAATCTCTCACTCTCTACCCCTATTTATAGTAAACATCAATGAATGAGAGTCATTGGATTTATCTTGAGCCCCAAGCAAAATAATCTCAACCTTTAAATTTGCTAGTAAAGAAATGGGTTGGAATTGTCATGAAGTGGACTCCATTTTTGCATGTTTGCTTTTTTTTTTGTTTTTTGTTTTTCTTCTCTGGCCTAATGTAGGAGGCCCAATTAGCCCTGAAATGTATAACCTTAGCTGTCCATGGAAACCATACACTCACGTATACTTTGTTTAGCACTGTAGCGTGGATAATTGCATACAAATCACCTTATCTATATGTTTACTATAATACATGGATCTTATAAGATGGGATCACACAAGAGCAGTTTGTTACAAGTCACACAATCAGAAACAAAATTTTCCTTTTTGCTTAGGTTTATGGGCTTTGACTCTTAGGCTTTTCTTTCTTTTTCTTTGCTTGCATTCTTCATTAATTCCTTGGGTATTTGTTGAGAGATGAGATCTTGGGCTTTATTCTTCATTAACCTGCAATTAAAGATAAAAACAATTATTAGTGGTATATTTATTCATTAGAAATAGATAATAAGGATATAAAATTATAATACAATATGATTATTAAATACTCCCACACCTAAACTTTTGCTAGTCCTCTAGCAAAGAAAGAAATTAAAAATTCTAACTCACTTTCGCAGGAATCGCGGTTGTATTTAGCGCATACAACAAGCCTTTAAACCCCTAGGTTACCCTAATGGACGAGTTGTAGTCTCGTGAGGGTTTGCAGTGAATATACCCAAAAAATTCGGTCAACTTGCCAAGTTAAAGAAGTCAGTAAATACCTAATTTTCTTTGATATATTTAGACATTCTAATTTAAGCTAGTTAATACTCAAGAAATTATTTTTATATATAACTCCAAGGTAAATTTCCTAAAAAATCTTCTCATTATAGCAATACAAAACTAAGTCAAATCTTAGAAATTTAATTTAAATTTTTTGAAAAGAACATGCTAACTCTTTGTTTTAAATAACTTTTAAGTCTCTTGATCAAAAATTATTTTTCAAGACCATATATACAAAATAACAATATATATAAAAAAAGGTTAGTGTTATATATATGAGAAAAATGGAGAAACTTGGTACCAAGCTAGTTGGTAGTGATGTGGCTTCATCTTGTCCCTACATCTACATTAGAGTTGGTGAAGGGTAGTTGAGGCTCTAACTTCAAGGTGTGATGTAGGGGCAAGATGAAGCCACATCAAATTTGGTGATTGTTTTTCTACTTTAACGGGATTGTTTTTCTACTTTAACGGGCTTTCTAAGTGACCATTTAACGAGTTTTAGGCCAATGAATCCCAACTCAATTGGGCTTAGGTCATTAAGTATAGAGATACTCCTTGAGCTTAGTTACTCAGTCAACTTAGGCTTTATAAGATATAATCATCTTGAATTCAAGAGTTTTTTTTTTATTTTTTTTCCCTTTTTTCGCACTCTTCTTTTATAAGGTTAGTTTTTTTAATATATATATGTGTGTAAGTATATATATAGTCTGAAAAAATGTGTAAATCAAGATAACTTGAAAAAAAATATTTTCAACTCTAAGTTAAGCATGAAAAAATTCATTATTTTTTATTAAAAGTCTAAGTTAAGGTTTAAGTAAAGTATACTACTTGAAAAATCATTTCTTAAGAAATTTATTTAGAGTTATCATAAAAGGTGAACATGAGTATATCACTAACTAGGAATTAGAAAATTTAAAATCTATCAATTAGATCAATTATTACTTAACTCTATTAATTTGGCAAATGACAATATTTTTATATATTTTATATATTATTATTTTTTAAACAAAAATTATGTCAAAAATGCAACAAAAGGATTAAATAAAGAGGAAAATATGTACTTCCCACCCCCACACCTAAATTTTGCATTGTCCTCAATGCAAATTCGCTGATGCACAAAGTAAAGCAGATAAGAATTGAAGAACTTATATTTGTTCGGTCGACCTAGAACAATGATGATAAAGATCTGCAATTACTGTTAGTATGAGGGCGAAAAAATCAAATAAGAGAGAAAATGTAATTATTTTATTATTATTATATATATATATATTTATTTTTATTTTTTACAAATAAAGTGGCTCTTGAAGAACCAACACCTCCTCTCCGAGCGTAGAAAATTCTAAAAATGGTTTTAGACGTTGACCATTTATTTTAAAACTGTCATCATTTTTAGGATTTTCTATCTCGACAACCCCATGCGGGAAAGCTTGTTTGACAATAAATGGACATGTCCATCTTGATCTCAATTTTTTAGGAAAAAGATGTAATTTTTAATTGTACAATAAAACTTTTTGTGCAGGAGAAAAATTTTTTCGTAAAATTGATTTATCATGAAAAATCTTGGTTTTCTCTTTGTAAATTTTTAAGTTTTTGTATGCATCATTTCGAATTTCTTCCAACTCATTTATTTGGAGCAATCTGTTCTTACCTGTCGAGTCTGAGTCAAAATTCAACTGTTTTATAGCCCACATTGCCCGATGTTCCAACTCCACTGGTAGGTGACAAGCTTTTCCAAACACGAGTCTGTACGGTGACATCCCCAAATTAGCCTTGAAAGCTGTTCTATATGCCCACAGTGCATCACATAATTTTACAGACCAATCTTTTCTGTTATGATTAACTGTTTTTTCTAAGATTTATTTGATCTTCCTGTTTGTGACCTCTACTTGACCACTGGTTTAAGGGTGATAAAGAGTTGACAATTTGTGTGTGATTGAATATTTTCTCATCACAGCCTCAAAAGAATGATTACAGAAATGTGTACCGTTGTCGCTAATGATCGCTCGAGGCACTCCAAAACGTGCAAAAACATTCTCCTTCAGAAACTTGACAACAACCTTGTTGTCATTAGTTTTGCAAGCTACCGCCTCAACCCATTTTGACATGTATTCGACGGCTACTAGAATGTAAACATTTCCAAATGGATTTAGAAATAGACCCATGAAATCGATACCCCACAAATCAAAAAGTTCAACAGATAAGATGAGTTGTAAGGGCATCATATTTCTTCTAGTGACTTTCCCTAAAAGCTGACAGCGGTTATAGGTTTTGCAAAACTCGTATGAATCCTTGAAAAGAGTGGGCCAGTATAGCCCACATTGGAGAATTTTTTGGCTGTTGTTCTTAGGCCAAAGTGGCCCCCACATGCTTGCTCATGACAAAAAGAAAGAACACTCCTAGTTTCTTCAGTGGGAACACACCTCCTAAAGATCTGATCAGAATAGTATTTGAACAGATATGGATCATATCAGTAAAAGTACTTTACTTAAGAGAGAAAACGGGATCTATCCTGTTTAGACCAATGAGAAGGGATCTGTTTCATAACTATGTAATTCACAATGTCGGCGAACCATGGAACAGATTGGATTTGTAGGAGTTGTTCATCTGGGAAATGTTCGTTGATCGGGACGGTTGATGTTGGTGCATTCGGGAGTCGAGAGAGGTGATCTGCTAAGGGGTTTTCTGTTCCCATTCTATTAAGAATTTGGATGTCAAATTCTTGAAGTAGGAGAATCCATCTAATGAGCCGTGCTTTAGCATCCTTTTTGGTCAAAAGATACTTTAGTGCGGTATGATCTGTGAAAACTTTGGTTAAGGAACTGATGAGGTAGGACCTAAATTTTTCTAAGGCAAAGACTACAGCTAAAAACTCTTTTTCTGTAATAGAGTAATTTTACTGGGTATCATTCAGAGTCCTACTGGCATAGTAGATCACATGAGGTTTTCCATCAAGCCGTTGTACTAAAACAGCACCGCTTGGGGAAGGAGGGGATTCGCTGGCGCTCGCTTGGGGAAGGAGGGGATTTCGCCGGCGCTCGCTTCCCTCGCCGATGCTCGCTTGGGAAAGGAGAGAACAAATGATTAAAACGGTAAAAAAAATGAAACCCATATTTAAAAAAAAAAATCATAGCAGAAAAATTTAGGGGAAGAAATTGACCTGGCTGGGGAAGGAGGAGATTTCGCCGGCGCTCGCTTGGGGAAGGAGGGGATTTCGCCGGCGCTCGCTTCCCTCGCCGGTGCTCGCTTGGGAAAGGAGAGGATTTCGCCGGGGCTCGGTTGGAGAAGGAGGGCAACGGGATTTAGTAAGGAGGGCTGAGTTTTGTTGCATAATTAGGAAAGGAAGATATTAATGAGGAGAGATTTGTGTTTTTTACATCTAGGTCATTTAACTTTTATAAATTTAACAACTCATAT
>NC_033802.1:26963257-26973948 GCF_001876935.1 Asparagus officinalis
TATATATATATATATATATATATATATATATATATATATATATATATATATATATATATATATATATAGAGAGAGAGAGAGAGAGAGAAATGAGTATGTTTAGTACCAAACACAAATTATTTGCTTGGTATTGAGGTGTTATATTCTCATCCACTCATTCCAATTCCCAACCACTCCCAAACCCATATGAGTGTGGACCCCGATTTAAATGAGTGGAGGAGAATATGTTACCTCACTACCAAGCAAAAAAACTTGTGCTTGGTACCAATCATACACATTTTTCTCTTTATAAGACACTTCATTATCAAGCAAAAAATTTAAGCTTGGTACCAAACATACCTTAATTACTAACTGAACAATATCATGCTAGGTTGGGGAGCTCTACTTACAGAATAAATGATACGAAGGAAACTATTTAGTGGTCCGAAAGAAATGTCAGATAGCTATCAATCAAGGAACGTTAGGCACACTGTTACTTTTTTAGGACGTGTTTGGATTTCAATGGGGTTAAGGAAAGTTAAGAGAAGCTAGGTGAGAGAAGAGAAGGGAAGGGAAGGGAGTTCCCTTCCTATTGGATACACCCCAATTTGGGGGGTAACAAATTTCATACTATTAAGGGGTGAACTAAGGGGAACTAGGGTGAATAACTTCACCTCCTAAAGTGTTCCCAAATAAGGTGAATGGTTCCCCTAACTTCCCTTCTCTCTTATTCCCCTCAATCCAAACAAGCTCTAAAGGAATTGAATGAACTTTATGCAAAGAGTATGGACATCAAGGTTTCCATTGATAGGAAAATAAACAAGAAAGAAAATTTAACAATTATTTTTTCACTAAAAAAACCATCCGCCTTATTAAATAATGTTCCATAATCTTACATTGTAAGCGATAATTTGCCACATTGCATTAAGATTTTGTTCCATACAATGTATTGATGATTCCCCATGATCCAACACTAAGGCTGCGTTTGGAAACTTGGATTTGGATTTAGGAAGTTGATTTAAAATCAAGGGATTTTAAATTTAGGATTTGAAATCCATGATTTAAGAAATCTTTTGTTTGGATATCTTTATTAAATGAAAGGATTTGAAATCTTTGATTTCAAAATCTAGTGTTTGGATACTTTATTATACATGAAATTGAATTTAAAATTGATAAAAAAAATTTCTCTTAACCCATCAAATGCAATGGAGATGTGTAAAATAATAACCAAAAAAACACAAATTTATAATTTTGGCGATGATAGCTACATTTGATAAGTTTTTAAATTCATTACCCACCATAACTTGCAAGATTTTCAGCAAAATGAAAATGAAAAAAACTCCAAATATATCAAGTATCTTACAAAAAAATATCTAAATAATACATCACCACTACATATTTCACAGATATTTAGGCTGGAAAACACTTGAGGCGTGTTTTATATTTCACACATATTCAAAGTGAGAATAAGTTGATATCAGAGCAAATAAGTAACAATTTCATATGTTTGCACATTAAAATGTAACTATCTAAACCTTGATTTCAACCTATAAGCCATGCTCAAACATCATCCTATATAAACAGAGCACGTACAACTGACAATTACATAGTCAATTTGATCTTTGCTATACCAAGAGAAATGTTAATAAGAAAAAATACAAAGAGTTGCAAACTGAATAGCATGTGAGAAGAGAAGTATCCTTAATGTAAAGAAATTGCAACCGAGAATTCAGAACTGCTCGTATGATAAACCCTATCCGTAGCAACAAAAGAACAATTCAACAATCATCCAAATCTGAAATTTGCCAGAGACTAACAGAGGACCAATCGACACTTGCGCTTATTTTGCTATCTGAATTCAACAATCATCCAATCTGCAGGAAGAAAGGTGGGGCAAATTAGAGCAAAGTAAACCAAATTGAAACCTATCTTTCATAACAAACTTTAATTGACCAAAAACAATAATTAAATCTATCAAAATCCCAACTTTTACCGACCAAAGTAAACTTAATTTCGAGAATCACCAAAGAAAACACCAAAACCTGTAAAAACCCACAGAGATCAAGAGCAGTCTACTCATCAAAGGCATCACCAGCGCAATGCATCAACTAAACCCTCAGAAAACCATCATTTTCACCAAACAATCCCACATCCACCCAAAAGTACACGAATCATAGCCTCAAAACCCTAATTTTCTCAGGTCTAGACTAAAATAGGCTAAAACAGCGGAAATCAAGGCAAACAGGACAAAAGACCTAGATTCAGGTGACAAGAAAGAGAAAAATGTGATGTGAGGACTGGGATCTTACCTTCAAACGAAGCATGACTAATGTCCAAATTGACGGATGATATAGCTTGTACCAACACAGATGAGCAAAGCATAGACGCACGCAGCAGAAAAAATGTGCCAAAGCATAGACACGAGAGAAATGTTTATTGATATTTCAAAATTCACGGAAACAAGATGCACACTGATCACACTTGAGCAATATAAACCAAGGACTTTGTTCACAACACTTAATTCTCTCTCACACTTGAAGATAATTAGAGCATAACAACACTTCTCAGAGCTCAATGCCAGGTTAACCCTAAAAATTTATCTGACATTTCTAAGAAGTCCTTAACCTAATATGTTAACCTATTAAGCCCCTGTAGTTATCATTTCCAGTCAATTGAGTCCCATGGTCGTGGTTCTTCAGAAATATTCCACTCTTTACTCAGAACCACATGGGTACCCAATAGACTGGAGTAATAACCTATACACCTGCAGTTAAAATTTGATTGAACTTGCAGATGGTACCTTCCATTTCTATTAAGTATGGAAAATCATCTTCAATACAATGGAAATCTGATTTGATCTTTTGGTGATTCTTCTAGTCGGTTTACCAGCAACCGAGAAAGAAAATCATTACTGAATGTGCTACTGAGGTCTGATTCAGTGATGCAACTGGAAATTGGGTTAGCATGTACCAGATTTTACAAGAGGAAAATGAAAACACACATTCTTTTCTGAAAAAGATTTAAAGCCGTCCAAGTTTTTATTACCCACTAACCTTTAAATGAACTGTCATGAAATCGATGATGTTGGTATCAGGATGTTATGAGAAGATATATATGACATATAAGCTCATGAAAACTAAATATATGACACATAAGCTTATGAAAACTAAGTCTAAGAGAAGTATTCTACAAACAGAAGATCACCAAACTAAAAATGAAGAGGAAAATCAGTCTACTCTCCACATAGTAAAAAATAAAAAGTTATACATGTGTTATGTGTGCCTGTATTCATGCATACATACACATCAATATACATTATACATATAAGTTCATGGACGTGTTCGTGTGTATTACCATGTTCGATCTTAACATCGATCTTCATCCTGACAATCTAGGGAACAGAAAAAATACGAGCATTTCAGAAAAGCTAGCAAAAATTCTTCAAAAGAAAGGTGAACAACTAGAAAATCATGAATTTATGGTTCAACGGTATCTGTTACTCAATGAGGAAATTAGTGCGCAAAGGGTTAGTTAATTAAAAATTGGAAAATCTTCTTATGCCCTAGTGCACCAAAATCAGATGCAAAGATGATGGGTAGTTTCTCAAATCATATAAAAACTCCAATTAGCAGTAGTAGTGTAGTGGAAAGTGCATCTATCTTTTTTCCAGGAATCACTCAATTAGGCCTACAATTAAACTAGGCATATTTTTTCCTTGTTCATAGGATGCCAAGATTGTGGTGTCGTAAGTATACTTGCAGCATACTTGTATTCTTCAATTTATGGAACGAAAGGGGTCCGGAAACTTAAGCTGTTCAGTATCATCTCGGTATTCTGAATATATATTTTTTATCTTCTAGTTAAGGAAAAAATCAGACTTAAACAACATTTCCAATCGCTATATTTGTACGATAAAGAATATTAATTTTATTTTCACATGGTTAACTTTAATTGGAGTCTTCAAACTGCATTAGTTTTATTAGCAGTGATATTTACTTCCAATGTGCATATGCACCCAAATCAACAAACTGTATTAATTAAATTGATTAAATAATATTAACCTGCAAGGTACACCGTAATACAAGAATCTTATGAATAACGTCCATCGGCGTTAAAAGTATAAATCTCCATTTGAGAAAGATTCTATCGAAGGTTTAAATAGGTAATGGCCTTTTAATGTCTCCATGCAAAACAAAAGTTATTCTCTGTTTAGATCTTGTCGAACAGAGATCTCTGTTTATATATAGTCAACAGTGCAGTCCATATCAAAACACCAGTAGATATATACATTTTCCATGCACATACATGTCTATTCTCAGCTAATCTAAGGTAAAATTCACTTCCCAGGTGAAAAAGAAACAATTTTTTACCATGAACAATGAAGTTTCTGGGTTTTACAATTTGTCCAGAATATGAAGACATAATCAGGATGCCATGTGAGGCAACAAGAAACTCATCAAGTAAACATTCTATTGTCATATGACACATGTGCAGAAATATAGTAAACATTCTATTACTGAACAATATGCAAAGATAAAATCTTTATACCAAAATGTGACGAACACATAATAATCAACAAAAGCTACAAAATTTTTAACAAATTCAACCTCCTAATTAGCTTTGGGAAGTGGTAGCAGTAATCTCACCTCTCAATCTCCTCAACCCATCCACCCACCAATCTTCAGTCTCCCGATCCGCCCAATCCGGCGCCGATCCACTAAGTCTCACGCCCCTCCTTGCCTCCATAACCCTAGACGCGTCCTCCACCGTCAACAGCGCATTCATCCAATCCTCACCATCTCTAAAAGCCCTAAAGAGTCAAGATCGACACTTCCTTCTCCCTCTTCCCCTCATCCTCCATTTCCTCCTCCTCATCATCATCGATGGAAATTAGGGTTATGGTTTTGGCAGTGAGTTGGGATCCCTCCGTCGTTGCAGAGGATTGGGAACGTGCGATCAGATTCCTTCTCCTCCTGCTCATCGCCGGAGATGAAGATCTCAGTGAAGGGGAAACCTCTCAGGTTAGGGATTTTCGGGGAGAGTTCAAGGCGATGGTTATGGGGCGGCGAACGGCCGGAGACAAAGGAAAGAGGGAGGATAGGTCGCCGGAGAAGAGCCACCGGAGTCGGAGGCGAGGCGTTGGCTGGAGGAGGCGATCGACTTGGTCTAGGGTTGAGAGAGAGAGAGAGAGAGAGAGAGAGAGAGAATCGGGATTTTGAGGAGATAGAGACCGATGAGATGAAGGGGGCTGGATTTGATGAATCACAAGGGTCAGCAGGGGATTTCAAATCCATAATATTAGGCTTTAAAATCCACCTCTACAAAATCACCTGATTTAAAATCAAAACGAAATTTAAAATCTAAACAAGGTATTTGGATTTGGGCTGCCCTGGATTTCAAATCCAAGCCCAAATCCAAGTTCCCAAACATAGCCTAAGATAATTTAGTTTTGTGGATAGTTGTAATTTGTGAATCTCAAACGAAAGAATAGAAGTATTTGCAACATTCACGCATATACTATCCACGGACTTATTGCTAAGAAAACAAATACTTAATTATAAATGATTGGTAAGATAATATACCCAAAAAAAGGCTTGCAATTTACCTCTTTTTACATGGAACGATCCTTCTCGGCCATCTCAGTATGCGAGACTAGCTTCATCTAAGTATGAAGCATGTGAATGAATTCTCAAATAATAGTCAGATTCGAGGTGAAGTGGTGGCAAAAGAATAATTATAATAGGAATTTCATATTGGAGAAGATGATAGGACTAAAAAAGATGAGATCATGAAGAATAGAAGACAAAGGATAATAGAAGAAAACGAATAAGGCAGTGAAATTAATTAGGGTAGGGCTGAGCACGGTTCGATTCGGGTCGGTTTTTACCAAATTTTGAACAACCGAATCGAACCGCATATAATTCAAAACCGAACCGAACCGTTGCAAGTCGGTTCGGTTCGGTTTGTTCGGTTCTAGATGCATTCTAAATTCCTGGGCTTCACCAAAGCTTCTCACAATTCACAAATGTCAAACGCCATATCCAAAATGTAATAAAAGATATTATAATAAGCCAAACATAGAGAACAAAAGCAAGCCTAAGAAAGAACTGAAGCACATGGCTTGCTTTCATTGTCATTCCAACAACAAATACCTGGAAAGGTAGCCTTACAGGAGCATTCTCAGCATTAACAGGAGAGAAGGGGAATGCATGTTCGGAAACCTGTAGAATATACCAAAACGCATTGAATAAAGCTAAAGCCACATCATAATAGCATATTAACTATTAGCAGCACATATTCTGTAACTTGCAAGCCTGTCCTATAACAGTATAATCGATAAAACAAAAAGTAAACCCCAAAATTCACCATGCGAAGATAATTAGACCAGCTCTCAAACAAAACCTAGCTGTCTCCCTAACAACAAATTTCACATGAAAAAATAAAGCAAATTTTACTCTTTTTACCCAGTAAGGAAACTAACTCCAGAAATCAATCCTTCCACCAATCAAAAACCCTCATAATCACCCAATTCATCAATAATCCTTCCACCAATCAAAAACCCTCATAATCACCCAATTCATCAATCATTTACCTTCCCATCCCAACCATGAAACCGAACAAAATAAAAACCCTCATAATCACCCAATTCATCAATCATTTACCTTCCCATCCCAACCATGAAACCGAACAAAATAAATCAACTCTTTCTACCCACCATGCAAACCCAAAGACAACAAAATCCATGAGAAAACAATGAAACCCTGAGAATCTCACCCTAAAATCATAAACTTACAACTACAGCTAAAAAATCAGATCTCAAATCTCCGTAAACCTCCAACTAAAGAGGAAACTAACTGCAAGATCAATTTTTTTCATACCAATCAGAAAAAAAAAATTTCCCAATTTCATCTATCACTTACCTTCTCATCCCAATCATCAAAATGCATCAAATAAACAAACTATTTACTTACCTTCTCATCCCAATCATCAAAATGCATCAAATAAACAAACTATTTCTACCAACATATAAAAACTCTAGGAATCTCACCTCACACTAAAGGATCAGAAGGGCTCCATTCCCAACCCTTACGTCCTTTACAGCAGCGTCCGGGGCTGGGGAGAGACCGCGAAAACCTAGGCCGAAGAAGAGGAGGATGGAGAGCGCGAAGCGGGGGACGGGCATAGATTAGGGCTTGAGCTGAGGGTATAAACTGAGGAGAGTAAGAGGCGGCTGGGATTTTAGGGTTTAGAGTTGGTTATATTTGAGGGACGTGTCGGGTTGTTTGATGGTTAATGGGCATTGGGTATGTTTCTTATTAGTTTGGTCGGTTCGGGCTGAAAAAATTTCAACCTGACCCGAACCGCTATACAAATAAAACCGAACCGAATTGCTAATTTCGGTTCGGTTCGGTCGGTTTTTTCGGTTTGAACCGAACCATGCTCAGCCCTAGGTACTAGGAAGTACGCTTTAATAACGATAAGATTTAATAAGAGAAAGGCTTTAATAGTGGCAGGTTATAGTAATGCAAGATATTTAATTTAACGCTTCTTTTACAGAGAGAGAACAACTGAACCGAAATTAAAACGTGGTAACAAAAATTAATTTAGATGAACTTTGAAGGATAATTGTGAAAATTAAAAGTTTTGATCCCATATTCTTTTTTATTATAAGCAGTTAGTAGTATAGTATAGTACATAGTATAGATACATAATATTATGTACGACGTAATTACTCATCAGCTCCACCAGAGAACGGGACCCGACAGCGGCCCTTCCACCAGCCAGCACAGAGGCTACGGATTGATATCCAAAATTTAAAAAAAAGCGAAATGCCTATTGGCTCGCGTGGGGCCGCCGCGCAGGTAACGTCACGTGGAGGAGGAGGGGCGAGGCCAGTGGCCACAAAGCTGTGGGGCATGGCCTGCCCCCCTTCCCTCACGCGAGTTGGCTCCGCGGCCCCCAAGCCAAACTATGCACCGTTGCAATCCGAAACACCACAAAGGAAAATAAGAACCTGCTTTTTGGGCACGCCCTTAGCGCGCGCCTCAGCTCGCGCAGGGGAGAGGGACGTGGGACCCACATGTGACAGCTACGCGCAGGAAAGAGGGGGCTGGGACCAAACACTGCACAGTGGGTCCCACCCCCTCTCCTGCGCGAGCTGAGGCGCGCGCTAAGGCACGTGCCAAAAAGTTTTTTCGGGAAAAAAAATACATTATCCTCGATCCACCGCTTCCTCGATTGACTAAAAGCAGAGCAGCCCTCTTCTCTCTGACCCCACCAATTACCTTTATTCTCCCTTTTTCCTCTATAAAATTCCAAACCCAGCCCCCCTTCCTCAGCTCCATCCAAAAACAGAGGAAAAAATTGCGGATTTTGCAGCAGCAGCTGTCTCGCACCGCCGCTCCTCACTCCAATCCCTACCTCTAAGAAACCCCAACCTCCCAAAAACCTCCGATTTCTCCTCCTCCTCGCCCCAATCAAATCTTGCTCCGCGCGTCGCAAACCAAAAAGCTTCCCCTTTGAAACTCAAACAGCCTCATCTCCGAGTTCCAATCTCTCCCCCAATCAATCGACCGCGTCAAGCGCCTCCTCGACTACGCCTCCACTCTCCCGCCTTTTCCCGCCGCTGAACGAACCCTAGCCAACCGCGTCATGGGCTGCACTGCTCAGGTTTGGCTCTCGGCCTCCATCAACCCTAGGCGGACGATGAGCTTCTCGGTGGACAGCGATTCGGAGATTACGAAGGGGTTTTGTGCATGTTTGATATCGGTTCTTGATGGGGCTACGCCGGCTGAGCGTGAGGCCCGAGGATTTCGGGGAGTTGAATGTCGGGGTTGGGGTTGGCGTGAAGGGACGGGGACAGTCGAGGGCAAACACTTGGCATAATGTGTTGGTTAGCATGCAGAAGAGGACGAAGATTCTTGTGGCTGAGTTGGAGGGGAGGAGTCCTGTGGAGCCGTTTCCTTCGTTGGTGATTGGGGCTGATGGAGTGGAGGCGAAGGGGAGCTACGCTGAGGCTCAGGTGGGATAGTGTTTTTATCTTGCAATTTTTGCTATTGTTGTTGAAATGAGAATGAAATGAATTGAATGTAGCTCTTTCTTTGAAGGCTGCTATATTTCTCGCTCTATGGAGGTGCCTCTACTAATAGTATTGAGAGTTTTGGATAGAGGGGAATAGGGGAGAAGGGAAGGTAGGGGAACCTATGGCTTCCCTTCAATTCTCTCCCCAATGTTCCCTTAACTTCCCCTACCCCCAATGAAATCCAAACACACCGTAAAGAACTGTTATATACTTAATTCCTTTATTTTGGTTGCCTAGCTTTTGGATATTTGTATGTTACTGTTTCAGTTGTCAATTCTGAAGGATCTTGGTCATTGGAGATCTATATTGAAATATTCATAGGTTTTTGCTGACTTATTTGATATTTCAGTTGATTCCGTATATTTGTATACTGTCTTTTCTGATGTTAATTGGTGTAGGTATAGCTTCATTTGTTATGTGCTGGATGATTATGCAATATTTGTCGTCAATGCGTACTTATGTCTGAAAGACGAAGCTTTGGAAAGACTTGTAAATTTTTGTTACTTGATTGACTGCAAGATGATTACTTTTCCTATGTAACTTGAGTTCACCTAAGCGGATCTTTTGTTGTGCTTTCACATCCTTGAATACAGGATTTAGTTTAAGCACTGCCGTTGGTAGCATCATTCTTTCAAATGCAGTGTTTTCAAGTACATAGAATGCCCTATTCCTTGTAGACCGTGAAACGTGCAAAGGATGAGTCAAAATATGCTACTTCAACATGCAATTTTTCACGATATGCAGATGCACACAGTGCTGGTTTAGTGCCTCTAAGTGCACTCCACTCAAATTGGTCATGAGTGATGACTCTAGGGTGACATGATGACCTCTACTGCTGTGCAGTTGTTATTCTTACCCTAGTTGTTTCTTTGTGATATATATTGGTAATCATATAAATATACCAAGTAAAGAACTGTTTTTTTTAATATTTACCATGTTACCCCCCTATGGATCATGAGCTTCTTATAAACATATCTATATCTATTTTCTTTCCCTGTCTATCGTTGCATTGTCTGGGTAGATAAAAAAAACTTCAACAATTTCACTCCTTGATCTAAAACCAGAATGTTTGAAAGGTTTCTTTTTAGTTTTTACTGAATGACTGTTTTCTGCAATATCATGTTAGGCTTATAGGATTTAGAACAAATATAATGAGCAGAGTTCACAGCCAAGTCATTTTGACAGGAACTTGCATCTTGAACAAGAGCAACTCAACCATCTTAACGTATAATTGCTTTGGCAGTCATTTGGATTGCATCGGGAACAAAAGGTTGGGTTTGAGCTTAGGAAGCATCATTATTGTCATCATAACCATCTAAACTTTCTCCCATCAAAATGAGATTGTATGTAGCATGACTCGAAGGGACTGACGTAGTTCAATTGTTTGTGAATTAGAGTTGAACTTTATAACTGTTAAGTTAGCATGCTATTCCATTGTCACCCCACAATCCACTAGATTAAGCTTTTGGTTAATGGTTCCTTAACAAGGTTGAGAGGGTGGGGAGATTCATCTCATTATTGTGAAATTATTTATATTTACATATGTGAGATCATCTCTCTTATTTGATATTCTGAAACTTTTGATCCTAAAAATTGTGGATTTTACAGATCTTTTTGTCACCATAATGGA
>NC_033802.1:26973959-26974637 GCF_001876935.1 Asparagus officinalis
GTTCACTTGGATTTTGGTCTATTCATTTGGTAACTTTGGTTAGAGGTTGATCTTTTTCCTAGGGACAAACAGATGAAAAGTTTTATCTTGTCAATTTAGAAAGTATGTTGAGTAATCCTATAATGGATCTCCGCAACTACGCAACAGAAATCTCTCCAAGATTCATATCAATATTTCAAATAATTTATGACAAGAAAATTGTTTTGGAGAAAGTCATCTCAATCTTTCAAATATTGCCCTTTCTGAGAGCTCATGAAGAGAATTCTGATTCCTAAGAAACGTAGTTGGAAATGTCTCTATTGATAATATTGTGTTAGTAGTGGGTTTAGTCCCACGTTGGTGATGAGGACAAACCTCACTCTTCTACTTGTATATATATATGTACACAATCAATATTCAATTCAAAGGAAATTTACCTGACTCTCTCTCTTACTTTACATGGTATCATAGCTTAGTTTAGGGTTTCCCAAATAATAAAATTTTTCCAAATAAATAAAATTTTCCTTTCTCAGTCGCCGATCTCAGTCGCCGTAGGAGATCTCGGCCGCTGCCACTATCGCAGATCTCGGTGACGATCTGCTCAATCACACTATCTCCGTCACCAGAGATCTGATTGGCCGCGATCTCTGCCCCTAAATTATCACCGCGATTTTTTGACATGGTATCTGCTAATTGAGA